>NW_027451793.1:67878-145378 GCF_964194025.1 Convolutriloba macropyga
CGATGCAACAAAAACGAGAAAAAAATTACTGCAGCGGCGTTTTTAGATCTATCAAAAGCTTTTCACTCCATTAATCACAAGCTCATGATTCAAAAGCTTTCCATTCTTGGATTTTCGATACCAGCTCAAAATCTAATTACGAGCTATCTTTCAAACAGAACGCAAAGAGTCATAATCAATAATGTTAAATCAAGTTGGATTGAAGTGGCTCAAGGAGTTCCGCAGGGAACAGTCTTAGGTCCACTCTTGTTCAATCTATATGTTAACGATCTTAGCAACTTTTTGTCATGTGAAACAATACAATACGCAGATGACACAGTACTATTGAGCTCTCATGATAAAGTTCTCAAATGCAAAGACGAGCTTGAGAAGGCCATAGAAAAATGCATACAATTTTTTAAACTACATCACCTCAAGATCAATCCGGATAAAACAGAGTTTATTATTTTTGGTAGCTCTAATCCCCATGACGAAACGACATTAAAAGTGGGAGATAAATTAATAAGTTCGAAAGCGGAAATCAAATATCTCGGTGTTAATATTGACAAAGACCTCAAATATCAAAAACAAGTAAAAATTCTTTTGTCAAAAATGGCCCAGGGCATTAAATGCATATATGCCCTGAGGAACATAATACCCACTGGTTACAAAAAAATTATTTTGAACGCTTTTGTTCTCAGTCGTGTTCAATATTCTTCTGTTTTACTTGCAACCATCAATCAAAATCTTATAACGACATTAGAAAAGCAGTTAAATTGGGCCATCAAAGCTTGTTTTCACAGACAGAAATTTGACTCATCCTCAGATCTTAAAATGAACCTTGGTATACTACCTATTTCTTTGCTTTTTGATTACAGGGCTGCCACTTACTGCCATAGTATCATGAATAAAAAGAAGCCTGCCTTCTCAAGCTCAGCTTTGAAATTACCAACCGCAAGTTTTTATATACACGAGCGAACTCAAAAAATTTTTACCCAGACAATTTCAAAATGCAATTTGCATGAAAAAAGTATTATTAAAAGAGGTATTCTACAGCACAATTCTTTCCCAAGAAACTATTTGTCAATGTCATACAGTCTTGCAAAGAAGAAATATAAGCTGTTTTTTTTCTTAATGAACACCAGAAGGACCCAAATAAAACCCAACATAGATCAATTACTTGGAAACATTTTAAATTCAATTAAATTTCTTTCTGTTTTACATTAAATTTATGTTACTGTTGTCCCTCCCCTCCAATACAAGAGACTTCTCTATTGGATCGATATTTTAGTTATTATAAATTATTAGTTTCTCTTTTGTAATTATCAATATTTTACACTGCCTATCTCTGTAAATTTTACTACGACTGAAACATTTACAGATATTAGGAGAAATACAGTGTTCCTTTTTTTATATATATTTTCCGGTCAAACCGACAAAAACGTAACAACTTAGACCGCTTTTGGTAAAGTGAAACTCACAACAACCGTTTTCTTTACACTTAGAACACTGATGCGACAATATTAAAGTGGTAAATTGGTCTTTGTTGTTAGCTAGTTTAGTTTTTCTAATGAAGATAGAATACAAAAAGATTTTTCTAATTTTAAACCAATTATACCAACAATTTCTCAGGTTTTTTTAGCAAAAACACCAACAGTTTCTTCACGTTGTCATCTGCCCAACATACAGATATTTTATCACAAATTGCCTGCGCCCCCGAAAATAAGAACATGTTTTTCGTCGTTTTTATTCACGTACAACCGACAATTTTCCACAAATTTCTTGAATAGGGCCGGTAGTTCTTATTGAACGCAAAAAATGAGTTGAAAACAAGAAAGCAGGATTATTCATTCGGTTGCAAATCATTCACCCATTAAAGATGTAGGGCTGGGTAAAAAAGATACTTACCTATCACAGTTGCGACGCAGAGTAAGCTCAAGTGGACTGTGACGGAGAGTACGAAGTATGCCAGAAGGGGGAATCCAAGAGACGAGGCAGGCAGGAAACTGGCCAGAGCTCCCACATTCACAATCTCTGCCAGGAATATAGTCACTATGTAGTTTATCTTGTCACCCGAGCCCAGGGGGAGGAAAAAGACAAGAGTAGAGAGTAAATATATCATGATATTGGGGAAAATGACAACAATGAGGTAGAACAAAGGACGTCGTTTGAGTTGTAGAGTAGCTATTACAACCCAGTTTTTCATGAACTTGTTGCTCTTTCCAGCTGCTGTTTTCAACATTGCACTTGTCAGAGGAACAGGTCGTACCAGCCGCCATTGGTCATTTGGAGAGTAGAATTCCAACATCGCCTCTTCCATCAGAGTCTCCACTTCATAAATTAAACCAACATTTCTTTACCAACAAATATTTTTAGGCTCCTAAAAATAATTTGGTTCAAATTGTTCGTCCTAAAACTTCAGAGCCCTTTGATTCATTTATTTTTCACTCTCCTAGATAGATAGTTGTACAAGTTCGACTATATGGTTGTCAACAACTGTTATGGCCGCACTGCAATTCCAATTCAGTCTATTCTAGAGAACCCAAATTTTTTGAACTGAAGTCCTTGATGTCGTTTAAATATATCGAGTAGTTTTAAAATTAATAATTACCATTAAATTAAACACAAATAATTACAATTGAATGTTTTCCATAATAATGGTAACTTCCGCTGGGATTTCCGCTAATTGTACCATGGGAAAAGAGAACAATTTGTCGGAAATATCACAGGAAAATATCATTTGTAATGGGAAACAACGCACGCACTGGGGTTACCTGTGGGTGAAATGTTGTGTGACCCAACTGGGACTGCAATTGTAATATTGCATATCTGCTCGTCAAAGGGGAAGAAAGAGACATCAAAGTCACAAGACAATTCGGCTGTGAGCATAAGGTTGTGAGTTGTGACCACGCCGTCACTGTGAAGAACATCACGCCTCCTGTGTTTATACAGGAGACGAACTGATTCCCGGATAGCTGATAAAAATGTCAAACTTGAACGTAAAATGTATGCAAATATATGTTACAAATTTGCTAAACTAGCTTAGAGAACTAAACAAGTTCCAAACCTCCCTATTTCTTAGCGTTACTAACTATTTTCTAATGTTGTTTCAACGCACAAAATATTAGGAAACTTATTGATTGATCTCATTAAAAAATTTACTGTGAAATATTAGGAGAACATAAGAAAACACGGAACACTGCTTCGGTCTTTGTAAAAAAAATCAAAGTTGAATTTGCTTGTAATTGCTAACCCGGACTGACCTCACATTTTGCCAGCACTGAATCATAGCAACTTTAATTCTGTCCCACTGATTCTGGAATTTTTATCGTGTAAGATGTGATAAGATACTGATCAAAAATCTTTATCTTGTAAGATCTTAATCTGGTCTTACACGATAAAAATTCTGCCCTACGTGAACTTTAATAGTGTAAGATCTGATAAGATACTTATCAGATCTTATAAGATCATAATTCAATTTTTCTGAACTTTTATCGTAAAAGATCTGATAAGTATCTAATCAGATCTTACACGATAAAAGTTCACGTAGGGCAGAATATTTATCGTGTAAGATCTGATAAGATATGTTTTAATGATTTCAATATTGCCGTATAACGTAGTTCAACTAGGTACTATGGCTCAATTCCGCAGTCCAAGATGGTTCTGGTCTTTGAAAAAACTTTCCAGCCGGGTTTGATGATAACCGCTTCATAAAAAGCCCCTGATACTAGAATAACCTTTTTCACAATATCTTATAAGTCTCAAAAGACAATATACGATAAATTTCTCTTTGTTGCTCTGACACTTAAGTGTTGCATGCTTTAGCTTTTTGGCTATGTCTTGAAAGCAACTCTGAATTGTCTTAATTTTGAAGAACATGCCATATTTAAAGAATATTTATCGTATAAAATCTGATAAAAATCTTATCAAAAAGATGAGTCATAGCTTTCCAAATGTTTATCTTACAAGATCTTATAAGCTTCTTATAAGATCTTACACGATAATTATTTTTTGTCAGACAGAAATTTTACCCTGTAAGATCTTATCTTGTAAGAATTTTTATCGTGTAAAATCAGACAAAAACGAAGTTTTATCGTGTAAGATCTGATCAGATCTGATAAATTTTTTTTAATCGTGTAGGACCTGATAATTTGTCTTCAAAAAACCTTAGTCAGGCGACGCATAATCGCATAAGTGCATATAAGACAATTTTGTGAGAAATCTCTAAGATCTTACACGATAAAAACTCTCTGATGTCCGGGGTGTGTTTTATTCTGTCGAGTTTTATGATCATGCCAAAATTAACCATAATCAGAAAACCTTAGACACCTTGACGGAAAATCAAAGAATTTGGAGACTTCTATAATCATTTTTTGCTTTTTGCAAGAATTTTTGCATTTCGTTAGTTTTCCACCAAAAAATTGTACCAGTAGGAAACCAACAAAAGCGAAAAAATGAAAGCTTAAAAAAGTTATATAATTTTTGCGACAAGTTTTTGGTCTCTAAGAACATAAGAAATAGACACATTTAATGTTGTCGAGATTGTTCTCGAACAAATCTATGCATACGTTAGATCATAAATCGTAGTCGTGTGCTGGGCACAAGACACGAGGGGGGATTTATATTCCACTGTATTTAGATAATCGACGGGTAAAAATTAGCAACTGTTTTTCATTACTTGAGAAAGAGTGAGAAGTGAGATTTTGCTAATGAGCGGTCGACTAAGACGAACAACTAAGCGAACGAAAATGAGACTCAGGAGGCCAGCTAATTGAGCAAAAGACTTAGAAAGTTGCGCGGTAAAATCATACTTCTATGTGAACCATCTAATTTTCTAGAACATAACTGCAAACTAAATATTTATATGGAGCTGCCTCGAAGTTTTATTGACTGATTATTTTTTACGTTTCACTCTCTAAAAACGCTACCTAAATACGATACTAGAATTAATTTAATAAGGAAAAGATCAACAATTTTGTTATATAAAAATAAAAAAGTATATATTTTCTCAACTTCTTACTCAGTTTAGGCTGTTTAAAGATACGATCTTTTTAATAATGCCTAACAAGACGGCTCGCCCAACTCTCTGATCTGGGTATCCGAAAGACGGCTCGCGAGAGAGTTTTTCCGAAAAAAATTTTAAAGTTAATTTTGCAATCCTGAGACGTATGTAACCGCAGACTTGCGGGAGCCGTCTTGTTAAGAACTATTTAAAAAATTTCATGCACTGAACAAAATTACTTGCACTGTTTGAAGCAAAAAGTATGCCGTCTATATTCGGCAGACAAAAACGGAAACTCTTCACCACATCTTACAAAGATAAGAGTTCACACTCAGATTCTGATATAAGCTTCACACATAGACGCACAAAAAACATAGAAACCAACACACAACACATTTTACACACAAAAAAACTACAATATCAAAAAATCTTTTAGAATACTTTCGTTTTAGCAATAAGTAAACACTAAAGGTTCGTCACTGTTCAATGAGATCTTCTGTAATTTTTCTAACAAAAATTACCCTGGGACTTCTTGAGGCAATCGCATCGGTAAATGTAATTTTCACACTAAACTTTCAAAAAAAACATTTGAAGTTTTTCGAAAATTCTGTCAATTTTATTTTGATATTTCATGAGCAAAACGGAAAATATAATTTTTTCTGAATGATGCAGATGTCGTCAACAAAAATTTAAAACAAACGGTTTTAATTTTTTACTTATTTAAAGCCGCAATTTGCGTTAAATGATAAGTAATTTTTCTAGTTTTTATAATTGCTGAGTTTTTGCCCTCTGCCTCTATTTTATCTATGCTTTAGAGTAACTCTCTTAATCGACCTCTCTCTTCCCCTCTTTACTACACAAACATACCATAAAAACTACACAAAAGCACACACATACATACACCCACACAAGCAAATACACACAAACACAATTATAAACACAGACACCAAATTTTTTTTTCAAATTTTCTTTTGGGCATTTGATCTTTATTCAAGGGACATCACCATTCGTCTAGTTTCAGATTGTTTTTACTGGGATCCTAATTGTTGAGTTTTTGAGGCAATTGTTTCAGTAGTTGTGAAACTGACACTGAAAAAAAAATGATCTTTTTGAATCTTTACGAAAAGTTTTGTCAATTTTTATGTTTCATGATTACATCCGGACATATGGTTTTTTAAAACGTGTTATCCGAGCAAGTTTGAAACACAGAGTTCTGCTTTCTGACATAAAAGAAGCCATAATTCGTGTTTTTGGCCCATTATATTGTTTAATTGAACTTACTGGTAATTAATTTAAAACCTGATGGCCGTGGGCTCTATTGTTTCATGAAAAGATTCAATTTTCTTTGGCTGCACAGTTGTCTCTGCAATTTGACAAAAAAATTGAGAATTTTTACACAATTGTTGTCTACTTTTCTCATTATTTTTCAAAAACAGAGTTGTTTGCGAGCTCGTTAAGACTCGACTGATTTATGTGGTTGAAGAATTTTTTTCTTCGCATGAAACAGCTGTGTACTTGTGCTGCATGGAAAACAAAATTGAATTTTCCTATGTCTATGTATTTTTACGTTTAATTGTTTTCTGGCCACTTTTCTTCACGGGTCGGGTTCTTTTCGAAATGGTTTTCCTAAAACGTGTTATCCGAGCAAAATGGAACACAGAGTTTTGCTTTTTGACATAAATGAAGCCATAATTCGTAACAAAAATTAATTAATTTCTCCATTTTTTCCAAGTTTCTGAAAAAATTTGTACTTTATTTGTGTATTTTTTTGGGTCTCTCATACACACATACTTCAGTTTCTAACACGCTCACGCATGCGTGTACCCTCACAATCGCACCCACATACACACAAAAACACAAACACAAAGCTGTCCACAAAAATCAATTTTTGGAATTTTCTTTTGTGACATCTGATGTTCACTCAGAACTCGTCAAAATTCTTTTTAGTCATCATTGTTTTTTCAAAAAAATTTATTGTGCTTTTAAAAAACGATTTGAGGCTGTTGTATTCGTAAATTCAAATTTGACACCAGTTTAAAATGATCTTTTTGTAAAACTTATCATTTTTGATTTTCCATAAGCATGAAGGATCAGATCGTTCTTAAAGTCTTGCACATGTGTTTGTTATTGGCGAGGCTCATGAACAAAGTTGTTAACTTCGAATATTTCTAAAACGCACTTTGGAGAACATTTTAAACAGCTTTTCCAATTTTTCAAAATTTCTGACGGTTTTTGCACTCCTCAAGTTGTGTCCTACATGTAAAGGAAAATTTAAAAATATCCCTGACGGCTTTTATATGATAGCGTTGAGACACATTGGTTATCAGACAAAATGTTCTTTTTGGCCTATTCACTATTTCAGGAAAGAATAGTTTTAAGGAAATACGAAATTTTAATTATTTTTCTCTCAACTGAAACGAAAAGATGATTCCGTGCTCTTCTTGCAACAGAAAAGTCTGTTCTTCTTATTTTTGATGTTCCATGCATTAAATGCCTCTTTATAAAGTGAGGTATTATTGTTTTATAGATTTGTACACAAGCTTGCCCGATTCCAGAAGTTTTTTCTCAAATTTTTCTTTTTTTTTGTTCATTTTTGATGTAATTACTAGAAAAGGTTATTTGTGAACTGTCATGGACCGTAGTTTTTATCTTATCAAAGAAAGATTTTGTTGCTTTCAGTATATGAAACTCTGCAAATTTTCTTTCAGAAAGGAAATTTTGAATTTTTTTTTGACAATTTTACATATTTGACAACAACACTTTACTCTTTCCAATCTTCGAACTATTCTTGTTCTAGATTTAAGTGTATACATGAGTGTAGCTATGAAATTTTGTGCTACATAAATAAATGTAATTGTTTTTCTACTTCATTTTTTTCTATTTGAGTTTTGACTTTCAAATGCCAAAAAACTAGATTTTTTGTTTTCTCATTTTTTTTATTCTGCCCTTATTCTAAGCTTTCTAGCATGTATCAGTCTATCATTGTCCCCAGACTTATAGTTCTAGTCGGCTCTGCTTTCTGCTTTTAGCAGTTGCTACAAATAATGAAATTAGCCATTTTCTAAGTTTTTTATTTCGTTTTTAATTGATTTCAAATGGCAGTGCGGCGCTCAGTCTTTGCTTGAAATGCCCTTTACTGCTTGAATTTTGACTGATAATTACTTTCCAAGAAAGGTATTGGAGACTTAGTAGTTTGATTTCCCACGACTGTTTCCTCTGAATTATATTCTGTTTCCTTCGTCTTTGTTTTGATTAATTTGATGGCTTTTCAATAATTTCGCTGAGTTTTTTTTTGCAGTTTTTGGCCCATTATATTGTTTTATTGAACTTCATGGTAATTAATTTAAAACCTGATGCCTGTAGGCTGTATTTTGTATAAAAAGATTTAATTTTCTTTGGCTGCACAGTTGTCTCTTTCTATGCAATTTGACAAAAAAAATTGAGAATTTTTTTACAATTGTTGTCTACTTTTTCTCATTTTTTTTTCAAAAACAGAGTTGTTTGCGAGCTCGTTAAGATTCGACTGATTTTTGTGGTTGAAGAATTTTTTTCTTTGCATGAAACAGCTGTTTTAGTTTACATGTGTACTTGTGCTGCATGGAAAAACAAAATTAAATTTTCCTATGTATTTTAACGTTTAATTATTTTCTGGCAACTTTTATTTTGATTCTTTAACTTAAGACCATTCTTTTCTCTGCATTGATGTCTTCTGCAAAAAGACATTGGCAATTTGAAAAGCCACTTTTTCGGAGGATATGTCTTAGAGTTGTTTCCGGAATTCTTCCGGCTATGTCTTGTTTAAAGATTTGATGGAGTAGTGATTTTGGTCACGCCGAAACAGGAAATGGAGCGAAAAATCAAGTGGTTTTGCGGCGTGAAATTTTTTCGATCTAATTTTCAAGTAGAGCAAGAAAACGGTGTCGGAACAAAAAGTTCGCTTTCTCGCTAGTGGTTTTTTTTCACATGCGGCAATTTCCCTTTGATTTTTACTGTCTTTTCAATTTTTTGGGTCGGGTTTTTTTTCTAAATGGTTTTCCTAATCCATTCATAGTTTATTCTAGGCCTAGTTTTTTGTTTGAACCAAACGGTGTCTGAACAAAAGTTCGCTTTCTCGCTAGTGGTTTTTTCGGTCACATGAGGCATTTTTACATTGATTTTCAGTTTTTTAAAAATTTTCTGATCTGATTTTTTTGGAAACGGTTTTTCATAGTCCGCTCCCAATTCATTCATAGTCCGTTCTATGTGTAGTTTTTGTTTAGTCAATGAGAATTCTTTGAATTGTTTGTTAGGACTTGTCCTGTTATGTTTTTTCATTTTCCTGCGGTGTTGCGTTTTTATTATTTCCCAAAACTCTTCAGCCCTAATTGAGGTAAGACCGTTGATAGCTTAGTTCTCATTTAATAGATCTGCGTAAGTTAGTTGGTAAGCATTGGGTGTCAAGTTCATAGTAGTTAGACGACATGTAATAGGTATGATATTGTTCAGAAGATTGCCTAATCTGGTCACGTAATAAGGATTACCTAAAACAATGGCTAATATTTTATTGATACTGATATTTCCAACGAACTCAACTTCTTGAATTGGTTGATTTTTGTTTGTTAAGGCGGCCGGCTATTATTTCGAGTTACAATTAAACTAGATTCTTACTTGTATCTGGTGACCAGACAGATCCTGGTTCCAATTCCACGGACTCAGTTCCGAAGAACTCATCTGGATCCCACTTAGATGCATTCGTTTCATATGAGACTATGGTGCTCATCTTCACAGTCAAGGTTCCACTCTTTTCATCTGCGTCCAGTATCTGCTCCAGGTCCAGATTAACCAAAAATGTTCTTGTATCCAAAGGTGCATTGTGTTTGGGAACCCTTTGCAATAAGTATTCCAGCAGTTGTTTCTCACCTTTCGCTTGATTTGGGTGATAAACATCAGAATCACAGAAAATATTGGGTAAGATTGACAACAGCAATGATAGAATAAACAAAAGTTTCATTTTATTATAACTTTTGGGTTTAAAATACGAACGATAACAGCGCAAAGTTAATTATTTAATAATGATTTGCAGCTTTGAAAACTATAACCATTACAAATCAAACTAATCTGACAGTGATCAATGATACTGACAGATATTAGTTAGAATAATTGTAATTGAACTGAGATTGTGACTAGATCAGTTAAACTGATTTCAATTGTCAAACAGAAGAAAACTCGTTGAAAAACTAGCAAGCTTTGTATACCGAACCAAATTTTATACATATAGAAACGAAAGCAAACTTAAAATAACAAAGCAAGCTACAATATGCTTTGACTCAAAACACGCTGAATAAATACAAGCGTAGCCTTCAAATGGGGTCACAGAAGTCTGTTTCATTGTCCGCTATAGAGAAGAGAAATCTGGATTCAATAATTTATGTGCTTTTATAACGCGTTCTATAAATTATTGCTTTTTCCCAACCATATTTACAAATAAACAGCAGTATGATTTGCTAACAATATGGGCCTACACGGACTTCAGCCGACCAGGAAAAAAGAGCATGTTTTTATAACTGTTTATTTTGGAGGCCGGGCATTATATCGAAACGACAGATTGAAAACGATAAATTTTGCGAGAATTGGGAAAGTAGATAGAAAGTGAGCCAGAAACCGTACAATTTCCAATTGACAACTGTTAAGACGTTATATCCTTATTTTTAAACACAAAAACAGCTAATTTGGCCATGCCTCAGTGACCCGTGAGACGATATGAACCAAACAAATTATCCAGACCGACTAAGTTATGCACAACAATCGCATATTCTTTAACCACTTCTACACAATGAAGAACTGCTTTCAACTTACTGTACCGTTTTTTTTTGCTTTCGATCTACTGTCCTAGTCCTGTTTACTTTTGTTCAGTTGACAAATCTGGTGGACAAATATCACTTGTTCGGCCAACCATTACAAAATGGTGTGCGGTCTTGTTGTCCGCATAAATTCTCATTTTTCAAAAAAATGTTTGGTTCTTGACTAAACTCCCTATCGGCTAATTTGGTGATCTCCCGTCCAGAGGTATACCCTTTAGATCGCGTGGACATGACAGCCGTTGCGTCTATTGAGATACAGACCGGAACCGAGAAATCAAAAGTCACGTTCTATATTCATTCAGTTTTGTATGTAGACTACATCCCCTTTTCCGGTGACTGCACAATAGATCGAAAGCAGAATAAATCGAAAATTGAAAAAAAGGACTTTAGATCGAAATTTACATGTTGCTATAGCTCATATTGGTTGTTCTAAAGCGCTATTTGCAAGCTTAATCAGAGCATTTGGGATCAAGCATTTGACCATGCCTTGCGGAGACGGGACAGAAAATCGAAAAGGACCGTACGCCCAAAGTGATATAGTTTCATGAATTTGGTATAGCAGATCGGGCCAGTCCATAACATTGGGCCATGCCTCCGCTGCCCGTGGGTCTTTATATGAATCTGTCACAGCCGAACAAATTATCACGACCGATGCGTTAAACACTGTATTACAAGCGAGTTTTTAAAAGACTGGTTTTCCAATATGAAAATTTCAATTTCCAGCTATTATTGTCTGGATTTTCGTTTTCGATCCACTGTCCTTTCGACCTAATGTCACCATTCCTTTTCTTTCATTTTCAATATTGTAGCAATGATATTTGCATCACAACACTTCTGAAAATCTGGACTTTTTCTAACATTAAATCGAGCTGTAGCGTATTTTTAGCAATTTTATGCAACAAACGCAATAAAATATTGTTAGAAGTGGGCCGTGTTTTCAACGATCGGTAACTTTCAACACTGGCTTTTCTAAGTCAATAAGTGTGTCGAAAAAGGAACCTTCCCAAAATGTTTGAAAAAAGCTGTAGTAATTCCAATACACAAGTGCTTACGAAGCAGAGAACTACAGGCCTATTAGTTTATTAAAAAACGATTGGAAAAATACTAGAGAAATTACTGTGATCGAATGAGCACATTCCTCGAGAAATATGATTTGCTTAATAAAAATCAATTTGGTTTCCGACAAAAAAGAGGGACTACTGATGCATTAGTTAATTTCCTCGAGGGAATCAGAGAAGACTGACGGGGAAAAAAGACTTAAAGAAGTGAAGGCTGTCTTCATAGATCTGAAGAAAGCATTTGATACAATTGAACAAAATTTGCTCCTGGAAAAGCTAGAAAACATAAGAATGAGAGGAGCTGTACAAAAATTACTGAAATCCTATCTGAGTGACAGACAACAATGCGTCAAATCGGTTCAATTTAGGTCGGAATTCTTACCATAAGAATATGGAGTTTCGCAAGGCTCCGTGCTAGGACCACTGCTCTTTCTAGTTTATATAAATTATTTTCAGGAGTTCCGCGGTGACTCAACAGCAATTTTGTTTGCTGATGACGTTGTTTCGAAGTCAATCGAATCTGTAGCCGACTATTTTTTTCAAAAGAAACTGACACACAATTTAAAAAAACACGCTTTGTGAATTTGAAAGCAATCAGAAAATCTTCTCATCAAGAGATAATGTTGCAGAATGATGCGATCAGTCAAAATACGTCTTTAAAACAATTAGGAGTTCTTATTGGTGATTCTGGTTTGTTTTATAAGTTGAGATCATTTTGAACAACAGCACAGCTTCTTGTAACATATAAGGGGTACGTACAACCAATACTAAATTACGGTGTTTTAGTCTATCGAACCAGTAGCAAGACAACACTTCAACCTCTAAAAGAAAAAATTAAACAAAACTGCCAAAATCGTCTTCAGAAAAAAGAAAAACGGAATCAACACCGCAAAATCGAGAAAAGTAAAAAATGCATTCGATCAATGATTTGCACTTTTTGAATTGTTTAAAAAACTAACAGAGATACTTAGATCGGCATTCGAAGCAAATAGTCTTAAATTTCTTATAACAAGGAAAGTAATAGAGTCAGTTGAGTCAAAAAGAACACCATCCCGTCAGTTAAAGAGTACAAACGCGGTTAGTGGACTTAGCCCTCAACGACTAGGAGTAAGAATAAAAAAATTTTTGAACTTTATATTAAAATTTAAACCAATTTCCCTTCAGAATAACAAATCCCGAGTAAAAAAGAATTGAAACGTTATCAGTATACTTTTAGAGCGAATTACATTAGCAATAACCAACAAATAGTTTCGTTTAAATATTGAGCTGATCATTTCAAATCCTTTGCATCTTAAGCATCTGACAATCTGTCGTTTAACATTTCTTAGTACTGCTACTGGCATCACTTGACGAGGACCATCGGTCCTTTTGATGACCTGTCAAGTAAGTGGCGGTTCTGTACGGCCTTGTTTGTACAGCAATGCTAATTTACTTGAAAACAATTTATTATTAACCGAAATTAAATGAGCAATTTGAGCTCACTTATAACAGTTGCCACGTAGTTTTCAAAAGCTTTTCCCGGAGTATAGCCTCATGATATAATTGCCATTGCAGTGACATTTCAATAGTAAGATTATTTTGCATTACTGAAGTTTAAAAAAATTACCCGCCAAGAGAAAATTCATGAAGTTTTTAGAAATTTTTGGAAATCTTACATGTTTGGTATGAAACGTTGAATAAAGAAGTTACTTGTCACTACCAACTCGGTGAACGACACGTTGTTATTTTTTTGGCTTAGTTACGGGGAAAGAAGGCGAGTTTGTTTGTCCTTCTTTGTTTCCCGCCAGTATCCCGCAAAATTAAACGGCCAGTACCACTCAAACGGCCAGTACAACCCTAGTATCCTGCCAGCACACCATCTAAGCGCTGGTATCCCGTCAAAATTACCTGCGAATTGCAGCTCTGTACGACAGCTACAACACCCTAGTCGAGACCTGGAATTTATGAAAAGGCCTGTTAACTCCAGGTGGGGGGTAAATATTGAATTAAAGTACACGGTTGAGGACCCTAGTTAAATTCGAGGCTAATTCTTTCCATAACTCCAGGCAAATTTTTTTCATATGCAAAAATGAGGCAATCTAAAAAGTTCCGAAAACATCTGGGTTCGATCTTGTGCCCTTCTCCAATCTCACCCAATGCTTAACCAATTGCGTTACATGTCCTTAATTTTGAAGGAAATTGAAAAAAAGTCATTATAACGGTCGCGAGCGTATTTCCAGGGCATGTTTTACTGTCCAGCCAAATTCCAGAGCACCTTTATTCTCCGACCAATTTCCACAAATTCCAGGACGTATGTTTTAGTTCCAGCCAAAATCTAGGGCGCTTGTTTTAGTTCCAGCCAAAGTCCAGGACATCACATTAAGTTCAGACGAATTCTTTTAATACACAATATCTCTCGAGGACTGTCTTTTAATATTTCCAGGTCCCGACCAGGGCAACAACATTTTGTAATTTTATGGCTTTTTTGGCAAAAACAATTTGAAGGCAGGGTATTGTGTTAAGATAGCAGTGGGCTGTGGGGTGGGGTGCTGGGGGCAGGGGGTGTTTCTTAAAGATTTAGTCGGAACTACTTAGGTCGTTTTTGAAAGCAAACGCGATTCATTTTTGATCCTTGTCTTTAAAGGTGCCCTCTGAAAGCACAGAAGTAGGGCCACCTGTAACCAAGCGTGCCATATAGCTCATTTATACTGCTCAACGGCCGGATTACACACACACACATAGACACGCACATACACACAGATATACACACACAAACACACAGGCGCACGCATGCACACACAAACACACACACACACACACACACATATATATATATATATATATATATATATATATACATATGTATATATATATATATATATATATATATATATATATATATATATATATATATACGCACACACAGAGACACGCACACAAACGTACACACACATGTGTGCACACACACACACACACACACACACACACACACACACACGGACGAACACACACAGACACATACACCAATGAGCGCCCACAAACAGACGCATGAGCGACCACAAACATACACAGACGCACCGACACATGCACACACAAGGCACACACACGTACACTCAATTGCGCCCACAAACACACTCACACGCACACAAACACATATAAACGCACGCACACACACACGCACAAACACACTCACACACGCAAACACACACCCACACATTCCTACACGCCCACACGCGCATGCACACTTTTCAGTCTTCTCGCACAAAAAACTACGCCTCCTCTTTTTTGTTTTCAACTATAAGTCGTTGGGACCCTGATATAAATTATGTATCTACGGGATCGTTGATAGTGAGCCAGGTTTCTCTGGTTCGGTTTATAGTGATTCTCTTTGTGCACAAAAATGATCATGATAGAGACTTAAGGACTGCTCGTTTACAAATAAAGGATTATTTAATGGGTTTCTCATATCCAAGTAATTGGTGATTTTCCAATTACTTGATTTGAAAATTGTCGTCAAAAAAGAGGACAAAATCAATAGATACACTCTGTCTAGTTTTTCAAGACGCATTTTTACAATAAGTGCACAATCATTAGTTGGGAGGAGTGCTGTTGTCATTAATTTTTCCCTACCAGGTGTTGCTCCCAGATGATAGCTGATGCTATTAAAATAAAAGTTTGTTATTTATCCCACCATGAACTGAGTTCTTGTTTTCAAAGAATTTTTTGTATTTAAGATCTCATGTGTGTCAACGGGAAGTAAGAAAATGTCTTTTCGCTAATGGTAAACTGGTAAACAAATGGTAAACTTGTCTCACAAATGGTAAACCTGTTTTCTTCCGTAAAACTTTGTGCTACGGAATTTTTTCCCTATGCCAACAGAAAAGATTTTGAATGTTTCAGCATCGATTAATTTTGCTGACTAATATTGTTGACCCAAATTCCTTTAGAGACTTTAAATTACTTTGCTGGATATCTAGATAGACATAACTAATGACCATAGTTTTATTTGTGAGCCAATTTCATATTCATTATTAGGATTAAGTATGAGCCTTCTATAAGCAAGATCTGTTTTGTTTTTAAGATCTTTCAATCTATTTGTCAACTGGTCGTTCTTTATCATTTTTTCTTTATAGCTGCCAGTTTATCATCAGAAATTTGCAAAACAATTAAACTTAATTCACACCAAGAGCTTCCAAGGTCGTTTTCTCATCCATTTGGCTCAACTATGTTGGCGAAGATAGAGACATATGTTGTTCTGTTTTAAAACATTTGAAAATGCGGCGGTAAATTTGTCCATCAGTTCGAAGGGATACATAAGACAAACTCATCTTAATTAGCTAGCGTAAGTTTTGCTAAAATTCCATTTCATTATATTCATTTTAATCATTTTTTTTTTCAAATAACTTGATCAATACATTTGCTTTTCAACTTGGTTTCTCTTGTGGGCTCGGTGTAATGTATTTTAAAATCAAGTGAACTAATCATAATGCTGTATTGCCGATGTTGTTTTTCAGGGATATATGTGTTGAAATCAAGACAACAAATGCTTCATCTTTCAATCTATTTACTTTAAACATTAGGTTTTCAAATTTCTCAAAAAATGTTTAGTACTGGCGGAGGATCATATGTATAGAAAACAAAACGCTTTGTGTTTTTATCCATTTTATCTGGTAATAAGCAGAGTGTCAACGAGTTCCTGTAAGATGAACAGTTGAAATCTACTTTCTCTCACAAAAAACTACGCCTCCTCTTTTTTGTTGTTTCTGCTGTTTTCAACTATAAGTCGTTGGTACCCTGATATATAGATTATATATCTACGTGACCGTTGATAGTGAGGTTTCTCTTGTTCAGTTTATAGTGATTCTTTTTTTGCACAAAGATGGTCATGATTGAGACTTAAGGACTGCTCGTTTACAAATAAAGGATTATTTAATGGGTTTCTCATATCCAAGTAATTGGTGATTTTCCAATTACTTGATTTGAAAATTGTCGTCAAAAAAGAGGACAAAATCAATAGATACACTCTGTCTAGTTTTTCAAGACGCATTTTTACAATAAGTGCACAATCATTAGTTGGGAGGAGTGCTGTTGTCATTAATTTTTCCCTACCAGGTGTTGCTCCCAGATGATAGCTGATGCTATTAAAATAAAAGTTTGTTATTTATCCCACCATGAACTGAGTTCTTGTTTTCAAAGAATTTTTTGTATTTAAGATCTCATGTGTGTCAACGGGAAGTAAGAAAATGTCTTTTCGCTAATGGTAAACTGGTAAACAAATGGTAAACTTGTCTCACAAATGGTAAACCTGTTTTCTTCCGTAAAACTTTGTGCTACAGAATTTTTTCCCTATGCCAACAGAAAAGATTTTGAATGTTTCAGCATCGATTAATTTTGCTGACTAATATTGTTGACCCAAATTCCTTTAGAGACTTTAAATTACTTTGCTGGATATCTAGATAGACATAACTAATGACCATTGTTTTATTTGTGAGCCAATTTCATATTCATTATTAGGATTAAGTATGAGCCTTCTATAAGCAAGATCTGTTTTGTTTTTAAGATCTTTCAATCTATTTGTCAACTGGTCGTTCTTTATCATTTTTTCTTTATAGCTGCCAGTTTATCATCAGAAATTTGCAAAACAATTAAACTTAATTCACACCAAGAGCTTCCAAGGTCGTTTTTTCATCCATTTGGCTCAACTATGTTGGCGAAGATAGAGACATATGTTGTTCGCTTTTAAAACATTTGAAAATGCGGCGGTAAATTTGTCCATCAGTTCGAAAGGATACATAAGACAAACTCATCTTAATTAGCTAGCGTAAGTTTTGCTAAAATTCCATTTCATTATATTCATTTTAATCATTTTTTTTTCAAATAACTTGATCAATACATTTGCTTTTCAACTTGGTTTCTCTTGTGGGCTCGGTGTAATGTATTTTAAAATCAAGTGAACTAATCATAATGCTGTATTGCCGATGTTGTTTTTCAGGGATATATGTGTTGAAATCAAGACAACAAATGCTTCATCTTTCAATCTATTTACTTTAAACATTAGGTTTTCAAATTTCTCAAAAAATGTTTTAGTACTGGCGGAGGATCATATGTATAGAAAACAAAACGCTTTGTGTTTTTATCCATTTTATCTGGTAATAAGCAGAGTGTCAACGAGTTCCTGTAAGATGAACAGTTGAAATCTACTTTCTCTCACAAAAAACTACGCCTCCTCTTTTTTGTTGTTTCTGCTGTTTTCAACTATAAGTCGTTGGTACCCTGATATATAGATTATATATCTACGTGACCGTTGATAGTGAGGTTTCTCTTGTTCAGTTTATAGTGATTCTTTTTTTGCACAAAGATGGTCATGATTGAGACTTAAGGACTGCTCGTTTACAAATAAAGGATTATTTAATGGGTTTTTCATATCCAATTAATTGGTGATTTTCCAATTACTTGATATGAAAATTGTCGTAAAAAATGACAAAATCAATAGACACACTGCGTCTAGTTTTTCAAGAAGGATTATTACAATAAGTGCACAATCCTTAGTTGTGAGGAGTGCTGCTGTCACTAACTTTTTTTAGCTACCAGGTGTTGCTCCCAGATGGTAGCTGATGGTATATTAATAAAAGTCTGTTGTTTATCCCATCTTGACCTGAGCTCTCGTTTTAAAAAATTTATTGTATTAAAGATCTCATGTGTGTCATGTGGGAAATAAGAAAAATTCCTTTCGTTAAATAGTTAACCCGTCTCACAAATAGTAAACCTGTTCCGTAAAGCTTTGTGCTACTCAATTTCTTCCCCATACCAACAGAAAAAGATGTTGAATGTTTCAACATCAATTTATTTTGCAGACTGCTATTGTGGTCCCGAATTTTTTTAAAGACTTTGAATAACTTTGCCGTTCATCTGGATAGACATAACTAATGACCATAGTCTTATTTGTGAGCCAAATTAATTTTTATTACTAGGATTAAGTATGAGCCTTCTATAGGCAGGATCTGTTTTGTTTTTAAGATCTTTCAATCTATTTGTCAACCAGTCGTTCTTTACTGTTTTTTCCTGATAACTCCCAGTTCATCATCAGAAATTTGCAAAATAATTAAACTTAATTCACGCCAAGAGTTTTCAATATCGTTTTTGTCCATTTCGCCCAATTATGTTGGCGAAGATAGACATCTCTTTAAAAAAAACATTTGATAAACGGGTCTGTAACCTCTATCATTACTTCGAAAGGATACAGCAAAAAAATTCCTTTAAATTAGCCAGCGTAATGATTGCTAAAACTCCTTTTCATTATAATCAAGTCCATCAATTTTTTTATAAAACTTGATCAATACATTGGCTTGTCAACTTGGTTTCTCTTTTGGTCTCGGTGTTTTTTATTTTGAAAGTAAACAAATTAATCATATTGTTGTATTGCTGATGTTGCTTGTCAGAGGTATCTGTGTTGAAATGAAGACAAAAAATATTTCATCTTTCAATCTATTTATTTTAAACATTAGATTTTCAAAAATTTCATGGAATATTTTAATCCCCGAGGAAGGTTGTCTGCATAGAAAACAAAACGTTGATAGTTTTTTCCCGTTTCCTATTGTGATCAACAGATTCAACGAGTTCCTAAAAAAAGAGAAAAATTGAGCTTTACAGTTTTCTTGCACAGAAAAATACAACTCCTTTTTTTGTTGATCATGTTTTCTACAATCAGCGGTTGGTACCCCAATATAGATCATGTATCTAACAGATAGTAATCAGTGAGCCAGTCTTAGCATAACGCAACAAATCTGGTTTGGCTTCTTGTGGTTCTATTTGTGCAAAAAGATGCTCTAGAGTGGAATACATAGCTTGCACGTTTAGAGACAAAAGACAACCTAATGATTTTCTTAGTTTTAAGTAACTGATTATTCTCCAGTTTCCTGGAAAAAAAATGTTGTCAAAAGAGAAAGAGAAACTCTGTGATTTTTTGAAACAGATTTCTGTGAGCACGATCTATTCTGTTTATAAAATTTTCTTGTCAACCAATCGGTCTTTACGATTTTTCTGTATAACTGGTCATTTTTCAGCAAAAATTTGTAAAATAATTGAAAATAATTCATGCCTGGGAAAAGATAGAAAAATTTAATTTTGTTCCCTTAAAAAAATTTCAAAATTGCGTCTCCAAAAATTATTATAGAGGATGCAACTGACTAACTCAATTCACTTAGCAGAGCGCAATGACCGCTAAAAATCAATTCAGTGTTTCCACAGTAATCTATCTTTTTTTGTAAAATTTGATCATTTTCCTGTCAATTTGTTTAGTCTTCTGGGCTCGTAAATTTGTATTTTAAAATCAAATGAACTTAAAATAATGTTATACTGCTAATGTTGCGCGTCGGAGACATCTATGTTGAAATCACGACAAGACATGTTTAATTTTCCACTGCAATTATTTTTAACAACAGATTGTCAAAATTTTCAAGGAATGTTTTAATTAATACCCGCGGAGGTTGGTTTGTATAGAAAGTAAAACCTTGTTTGGTTTTCTCCGCTTTCTATTGTAATAAGCAGATGAAACAAAATGAACTTTACAGTCTGCTCACAGACAAACACCCGCGCCTCTTCCTTTTCGTCGCTTCTGTTTTCTACTATCACTGGTTGGTACCCTGATATAAATTATATATCTAGGGGATCGTTAATAGTGAGCCAGGTTTCTCTGGTTCGGTTTATATTGATTATTTTTGTTCCCAAAGGTGGTCTTGATTAGATCTGAAGGATTCCTCGCTTGCGAACAAAAACTAATTTAATGGCTTTCTCTTTTCCAAGTAGTTGGTGATTTTCCAATTACTTGATAAGAACGTTGTCGTCAGACGTTCTCGTTTGTACCACCTTTGATTTAGAATTAGAGTTCGTATCGTGTTGTTAAGTTGGTTACGCTGAAAAGGAGAGTTTTAATTGCGCGGGATTTAAGATTTTAAACAGGTTTTAATACTCTCAACAGGTTGTTTCAAACGCCCATTATCGGTTTCTAAAAACATTTTTACTCTGCAGTGGCAGGTTTTGATTACCAGACCCAAATTCTGTAACACGCTTCTGAATTTCCAAATCATGCGGGAGGCGCTCTTTAATATATACAGGATTATCATTCAGGGCTTAACCGTTTTAAAATCGGCAATCCTTGACCGACGATTATATAACTCAATTTTTTTGTTGTAATAAACCACTTTGAAAATTACCGCTGCGGGTGTTACCCTTCCAATTACCCAACGGATGACAAGCCTAAATTGCGTTCAGGCTCAAAGAATATTTTGAACATTTGTTTAAAAAAAGATTAATTTGATCTAAAATCATAGAGTTACCGGGCTGAAAAAAAAGAATGTGTTTATCTTAAATTGAAGAGATATCGGTTTCGAACTCGAATTTGGCCATGGTCTTACGTAGGCAGTGTAAAAAGTTTCTATTCAGTTCACGCGACTGTTTTCTAAATATGCTCTTTTCTCACATAGGTCAGTTCATTTTTCGAAGTGTTTTTCATTGATAGCACTTTAATTTATCTATTGGAAAGTTATCAATAAAGGACGGACGCCTCAATAAAAAATAGATCTGCATAAAATCCAACCCTAAATTGGCGCTTGGAACAATAATTGTTTACTTGTGATGCACGAACTCAGAGAATTAATCTGAGAGTTAAACCTAAGAATTCTACTAGTACGGATGACTGGCATATTTAAAACCCCGACCAGCTTTCCTCCAGGAATGCAGTCTAATCTCAATAATGACATTTATTTGGCAACAGATCAACTTCAACCCATTGTGCCCCATATTAATCAATGTCGTGTTTCTTAGCAGTAATACATGTTAACATCAGAACATTATTCTTTCTACCACAGCTCCTGCTGAATTACATAAGCCATTTTCACTTGGTTCCAATGAGATATCGGTTTGTTGTAATGAAATCACTACGTATTCCTTCAAGGAAATTTTATTATCTTTAAAAAATCATTATTTTTTTTCCAGTTCCAGTTGACTTGATTCAGATTCTTCAATCTTATCGACTTTAATAGTGTGACTTCACAAGATTCCCACAGAGCTGAAATATATAGCCCGTATCAAAATTATTCAAGCAGCTAACAACTGCAGACACTGGTTTGACAATCTAGGACAAAGAGGCTCGGTAATGTGCAAACGCACAATATATGCACAAAATCTTAGTCGCCCGAGGGAATCAGTGCCTGACACGAAAGTGTTGAACTTCAGTTGAAGTTAAGAGGACAATTTTGCAGATTAGTGCGAGCTTTTCCGTTTGTGCCCCCCCCCGACGTTATGAGTAGTAACAAACCTATACACCTGAACTCACTTTTTGGCTCTTTTTACCCAAACATGTTCGATCATGCGCGCGGATGGAAAGTTCTTGGCAATTATTCCCTTTTAGTTTAGGATTGTTGCCTGAAATTGTAAAAGACTTACCTTTTTGAACAGGACATGTTGGCTTGCCTCTTTAATAAGTAATATAAACACACTGTGGAGAATACTGTCTGTAAACCCGGCAAATACCTAAGGGCTTTAAATCCACTCTATATTTGTCACGAACACTTTTGCGTAGAACACTTTCTAATGTGAATAAACTATATATTGGTATTGCGTAATCAGGGTTAATTCCTGCATACGCAACTTTGAAGCACACAACTTTATAAGTTTATAAGGGATATTTAAACCCTGTGAAGAAGATTGTTTGTATACAAACGTTTGCGGGCTATAAATCCAGTGAACACTTTTGCGCAGTAGCAGAAATCTGGGTGTCTAATTTGAATAATCTATGTATCGGTATGCAGTCTCACGTTGAAGATTTTGTTTTTTAACTACATGTGAAACGTCTGGGTAGGAAGCGTTCTGATGAAATTATTACCTAAGGGCTATTTTTAGAACACAAACTCGAAATCGAACTCGTCTGGCTCAGACTGTTAATAGACTTCCCTTTCATTTATTACACAATAAGCCATATCGTTCAGACGTATTACATTTTGACGAAATTCGTATCCAAAAACAACAAGTTCGAACACGATAAAAGGAAGTAATTGATTCTTCAATAGAATTTATAAAAAAAGGAACAAAAAAAGCATTCTGAAAGATAATAATTTACTGAAACTTTGACCTCATCAACTGTTGTTTTGTCCGGCAAAGACCAATTGACAGGGAAGACAATCTTCGATTAGAAAGAACACAAGTTGAGAGTAAATTCCTGCAATTTAAATCAGGTTAATTCATCATTTGAAAAGAAATCATTGTTTGAAGTTATACTAAGAAGTTAGGTCCTTTAGTTTTGAAGGATCTATCAGAAAAACGAGTAGTGTCAAGAACATTTGGGTGTAACAACATCTTGTCACCTTAGTTGCAGAGAATACAATTACACAAAAGACGGAATAAACCTTGTTTGAATTCCGAGCACTTCAAAAACAAATTGGCATAAGGAAGCAAAAAAGAACATCTGGAAACCAGAGGAACAGAATTTTGTTTGTCTATCATCAGAGCGCATCAAGAAACCCTAAGCAAGAGTAGTGGTTCAAAACAGAAAACTTGTGCAACTTCTTTTGTGTTCATGTAGCTCATCCATCGTTTCAACCTATATAACTCATCCACGGATCAAAACAAGGTAGTCGGAAAACATCAATTTTGCTCACATAACATATGTATGAGTCATCAAAGGTTAATTGTACATCATTTTTTTCCTCTTAATGTACAGGTCCTAGAGAAAAGTTTCTTAAGTAAAAGTTGTTCCATTAGTAAAAACTAACACAAATATACTTTAAAAAACATCACTTTTGCTCATATAACATATGTATGAGTCATCAAAGGTCAATTGTACATCATTTTTTTCCTCTTAATGTACAAGTCCTAGAGAAAAAATTCTTAAGGAAAAGTTGTCCCATTAGTGAAAACTAACACAAATATACTTTAAAAAACATCAATTTTGATCATATAACATATGTATGAGTCATCAAAGGTCAATTGTACATCATTTTTTCCCTCTTAATGTACAAGTCCTAGAGAAAAATTTCTTAAGGAAAAGTTGTCCCATTAGTGAAAACTAACACAAAACTACTTTAAAAAACATCAATTTTGCTCACATAACATATGTATGAGTCATCAAAGGTCAAAGGTACATCATTTCTTTCCTTCTAATGTACAACTTCTAGAGAAAAATTTCTTAAGGAAAAGTCGTCCCATTAGTGAAAACTAACACAAAACTACTTTAAAAAACATCAATTTTTGCTCACATAACATATGTTTGATTCATCAAAGGTCAATTGTACATCATTTTTTTCCTCTTAATGTACAAGTCCTAGAGAAAAATTTCTTAGGGAAAAGTTGTCCCATTAGTGAAAACTAACACAAAACTACTTTAAAAAACATCAATTTTTGCTCACATAACATATGTATGAGTCATCAAAGGTCGATTGTACATCATTTTTTTCCTCTTAATGTACAAGTCCTAGAGGAAAAATTTTTAAGGAAAAGTTGTTCCATTAGTGAAAACTAACACGAAATTACTTTAAAAAACATCAATTTTGCTCACATAACATATGTATGAGTCATCAAAGGTCAATTGTACATCATTTTTTCTCTCTTAATGTACAAGTCCTAGAGAAAAATTTCTTAAAGAAAAGTTGTTCCATTAGTGAAAACTAACACAAAACTACTTTAAAAAACATCAACTTTGCTCACATAACATATGTATGAGTCATCAAAGGTCAATTGTACATCATTTTTTCCCTCGTAATGTACAAGTCCTAGAGAAAAATTTCTTATGGAAAAGTTGTTCCATTAGTGAAAACTAACACAAAACTACTTTAAAAAACATCAATTTTGCTCACATAACATATGTATGAGTCATCAAAGGTCAATTGTACATCATTTTTTTCCTCTTAATGTACAAGTCCTAGAGAAAAATTTCTTAAGGAAAAGTTGTCCCATTAGTGAAAACTAACACAAAACTACTTTAAAAAACATCAACTTTGCTCACATAACATATGTATGAGTCATCAAAGGTCAATTGTACATCATTTTTTCCCTCTTAATGTACAAGTCCTAGAGAAAAATTTCTTAAGGAAAAGTTGTCCCATTAGTGAAAACTAACACAAAACTACTTTAAAAAACATCAATTTTGCTCACATAACATATGTATGAGTCTTCAAAGGTCAATTGTACATCATTTTTTTCCTCTTAATGTACAAGTCCTAGAGAAAAATTTCTTAAGAAAAAGTTGTCCCATTAGTGAAAACTAACACAAAACTACTTTAAAAAACATCAATTTTGCTCACATAACATATGTATGAGTCATCAAAGGTCAATTGTACATCATTTTTTTCCTCTTAATGTACAAGTCCTAGAGAAAAATTTCTTAAGGGAAAGTTGTTCCATTAGTAAAAACTAACACAAAACTACTTTAAAAAACATCAATTTTGCTCACATAACATATGTATGAGTCATCAAAGGTCAATTGTACATCATTTTTTTCCTCTTAATGTACAAGTCCTAGAGAAAAATTTCTGAAGGAAAAGTTGTTCCATTAGTAAAAACTAACACAAAACTACTTTAAAAAACATCAATTTTGCTCACATAACATATGTATGAGTCATCAAAGGTCAATTGTGCATCATTTTTTTCCTCTTAATGTACAAGTACTAGAGGAAAAATTCTTAAGGAAAAGTTGTTCCATTAGTGAAAACTAACACAAAATTACTTTAAAAAACATCATTTTTGCTCACATAACATATGTATGAGTCATCAAATGTCAATTTACATCATTTCTTTCCTTTTAATGTACAACTTCTAGAGTAAAATTTATTAAGGAAAAGTTATCAAAATAGGGAAGCCAAATTACTTTAAAAGATATGAATTTTGCCCTTACAAAATGTATTCGAGTAATCAAAAATCAACTGAACATTTTTATTGCGTGTACGAGAAATACAAAACAGATTATTTATTGGAATTTTCCTTAGGTAAAAAATTATGCAGTTTTGAAAATTAGGTTGAAAATTAGGTTTTGAAAATTAGTTTGAAAATTAGGTTTGAAAATTAGGTTGAAATAATTAGGTTAAATAAACTCGCCAAAAAAAAGTTCTCCAAAAAGCACTTTTGTTCAATTTTCTCTCACTTCACATCTGTGAAAAAAAAATGGATTGACACCAAAACTTTCCTACTTGAGATATATGAAGCAAATATTGAAATAAACCTGTCATTCAGTCAAAGTTCCTCAACCATAGCAAAGATTTCTCGCTTAAACTTATTCATGCTAAATGTCATTATAAGCTAAATGTCAATGGCAAACTTATTTAGGTTAAATGTCAATGTATTTAGGCTAAATGCAGGCTAATTGCCATTCTACTTGATTAAAATAACGGTCCCAAAAAGCACTATTGACACTAATATAGTCTTATTTTTTTATCGTTGGCCGTTTACAAACATTAATTGCAACCAAAATTTCCGACTAAATTCCGTTTGTACTCTAACACATAACTAAAATTGTCCAGAAATATTTCAAAACGTGTCAATGAGTAATCAGAGATTTTAAGCCCAAAAAACATTTCTTGTAGATAAATTTTTTTTATAAATCAACAAGGGATTTTAACAGAAATTTTCAAAGTTCAGTAAAACCGCTATGCGCTTTTCTAGAGATTTTCACTTATATTTAAACAAAACTAAATTTCTTCCTAAAGGCTGTAAATTTGTGAAATTTATATGAGAACAAAAACATACCAAAGAGTTCATCTATTTAAAATCAAAGCAAATTTGAGATAAAAATTTGTGAAAATTAGCAAGAGTTTCTTATCAATAAATAACTACTCATGATTTTTTGTTGATGTTCTTCAAAACCATCCTTAAGCAGTTAATAAACGTTTCCAGCAGTCAATAGATGCAAACTAGTTCTTATTAGATGTCATAAACTAAGACATAGTTTCTTTAACTTCGTTTTTGAGTGAAAAACTTAATTAAAAATGTTAAGACCATTTTGTTGAAGAAGCATTTATTTTGCTGATTCGTTTGGTAGCACCGGAAAAAAAATTCAACAGCAAGAATTTTGTCAAAATTACAGTATGAACTATGAAAATTATGTACTATATATGTATCTGTAGTAACATTAATTTTCAACCAATTTATAGAACCGAAAGAAATTTAGTTAGATAATAGTTGCATATTTCGTAATCAACGGAAAATTCCAGCATCTGTTTTACATTATATCATTTTGAGTGCGAGGATCTGAAGGGTTAAATTTTTGTTAAATTGTCAAAATAAACTGAACAGAAACAGAATGTTGATTGGTATGACAAAGATCAGCAAGACAAAATATGCTTTGCGCTACCCAAAAAAAGCCAGATTTTTTTTCCCATGCTACAAAAAATGGCGATTAAAAATCACAAAACTACAATCCAATAATGTTGCCTATTTCTGCTTCAGGAAACTATACAGCTCTTTTACAATCTACTCGAACTTAAACTTACCAGATGAAGCAAAACTGAAAAACATTTTTTTCTTGGAAAATAAATTTAGACAACTATATGGATATCGACGCTTTCTTAATGTGTTCGGTTTTCGTCAACTTTAGCTAAAATTCGTGATCCTGCAAGGTGCGATTATAATTTAGTGTGCTATGAAATTTGATATGAAAAACATGATTTGCTCTTCAGTGTCAACTTTTGGTTGACTGTTGAATTAATTGTGTTCGTCAACCACAAAAATGTTCTCAGTTGACTTGTGAGAAAATTCGAACACCGAGGTCACTATCATCAATTTTGAAATTTCTGTCAATTTTTTGTCATATTGCTTCTAGAAATTGCTTTTATCAAATTTTTTGTTGCATTTCAAAAGCATTAAAAAGCAACCCGAATTACCAACGATTTGATTCTGTCACACTTTATTGATAACATATTTGTCTGTAAGTAAAAGATTTCAGTTTTTAAAGCAACCCAAAAAATATCAAGGAGAAAAGGTCAGTTGTAATCTATACAGCCAACCTCTATTCAAATACAAAATTCATTAATATTAAAACAAATTGCCAAAACTGCCATAAAAAAACATTAGTTCCTTATCTTGAATTTAGGCTAAGTCCACAAAATTAGAAAAATCAATTCAACAAACGAAAATTCAAACAGATTTTATAGAGACAAGAGTACTATAAAAACAATCCTTGCTTTGAAAATATTCATTTTGAAGCTTTCAACAACTACAGATCAGTCGTTCTTCTTCTTTCTCAATGAATTATTTTTGATTTGTAAAACTTTAACAACGAAAATCTGAGGGGACTAAGCTTAATCTTATATGCTAGTTGTTGCAAGTGGTTGCAATATAGTGAGTTTCCGACTTTTTAAATCATAAGCTAAAACAAAACGGAGGACTACCATGTTTTTGTGGTTCAATCTCCGATAGTCTCATCAGTATAAGCCCAGTTTTTTGAAAGTTATTTTTTTGCCATATAAAACTGCATTCCTATCTAATATTTGCCAGAATATAGGATCACCTATAAAAAACTAAGTTTTTCAAACGGTAAAGTTTCCTCTTCATTGAAGAGGTTTACGCGTAGCCAAACAAAAAATAATTTAAATATTTGATGGAAAAATTAGAAAAACAAACGAAAACTATAAAAGCAAGTTAATTTGGAAAATTAACTCGCCAAAAAAATTCTCCAAAAGCACTTTTGTTTTGTTTTCTTTCACTTCACATCTGTGAAAAAAAATGACACCAAAACTTTCCTAATGGAGATTTATAAACCAAATATCGAAATAAACCTGCCATTAAACCAAAGTTCCTCAACTATTGCAAAGATTTCTCGCTTAAATTTGTTTTTCAGGCTAAACGTCATACTACTTGATAAAAATAACGGTCCCAAAAAGCACAAAAAACTCCTTAAAAGTCTTATTTATTTATCGTTGGCCGTTTACAAACATTAATTGCAACCAAAATTTCCGACTGAATTTCGTTAGTACTTTAAAACATAACTAAAATTGTCCAGAAATATTTCAAAACGTGTCAATGAGTCATCAGAGATTTGATTGAAAAATTAGAAAACAAACGAAAACTAAAAAAGCAAGTTATTTAGTTAAATAAATCATTTTAAAGCGTTCAACAACTGCAAACCAGTCGCTTTGATTGGAGTCAAGCAAATTGTGTTCAAAACTAACTTTTTGCAGGCACAATAGTTCAAACAAATTAGAAGTGTAAGTTTCTAATTTTCTCATTAAAACCAAATTCTTTAACAGCAGTTTAAAAGCAGTTTAAATCTGAATTCATTAAACCAAGTGTACACTACACCTATTCTTTCCATGATTAATTGTGTTAGAGTGAATTTTAACTAGGTCATTTCTTGTGAGCTCACAAAATATAAAAACCACAAAAGCTTATACAAGGTCAAGATCATTGATTTCATAGATAGTATTTTTTAGGAATTTTAAGTGAATAGGTTAAGTGATTAATTTCCTTGTATGGTTTAAGTTACTATGTATGATCCGTGGATGAGTCTTTTTAGAAGGTTTTTTCAAAGTGTTAATCAGTAATCATTCATTAAAATACCTTTTTCTCTTTTAGATGAAGACTTTCAACTGTGACGAGTGCTCGAAGAAGTACAACAAAAAGCAGAAACTATTGCAACATATGGATAAGGAACATAACACGAAATATGAAAAAACAGCAAGCTATGAATGTGGACAATGTAATACGAAGTTCACTCAGAGCAGAAATGTAATTCGCCATTTGAAAACAGTTCATGGATGTCAGACGTACACAAAGTGCAAGCATTGTCCACAAATTTATGGCGACACTGCATCGTGTGCTAGACATGAGGATGACACTCATGGTACTCACACAGAAGTTCCAGAGAAAGTTAAAAGCACGATTGAGCTACAAGAGAAACATGCGATCGGAAAATTTTTCCAGTCGTTCAGGTTACCAGCGGACAACCAAATTGATGTGTTCACCTTTGTTACGGAGCATCTCGAAGACCTTAAATTATTCGTGAGAAACAAAATAGCAGAGCTTGGACCTTTGAAAATTCAACTCTCTGTTTTTGTACATATGTTGAAACCAACAGATGATACCAAAGTCGGCTGTCATGCAAACACAAAGTCGAAAACTTTAACAACAGAACTATCAGATGATGAAATTTTTGAAATGGTTGACCAAATGAACAATTCAATCCAGATTTTTTCAACCGCTGGAAGTGGATTCGTTGTTCAGAAAATTGATCACTTGGATATCAACATCAACAAATTTAAACCTATCAGAGGAAGCAGCTACATTGCTACACCATCCGCTTTAGTTGGAAACCATTTTCTACTGAATATACGAAACAATGACAGCAGATGTTTCGCATACTCACTACTTGCTGCATTGTATCCTGAGAACAAGAACCGAGAGAGGCAAAACAAATACAAGCAAAATTTGCACAAACTCAATTTGGACAATATCGACTTCCCGATGTCCTTAACGGATGTTCCAAAATTTGAAAAGCAAAACAATATTGGAATTATTATTTTTGGTTTCGAGAAAAACAAATTTTTACCGCTTTATTTAACCAAAATAAAAACGGAAAAAATTATTCCTTTGCTTTTGCTGACCGATGAATCTACTAGTCATTACTGCTTGATAACGAATTTTCATGCTTTCATGGCTCGGCAGTTTGGAAAAAGGAATCATAACCGGTATAAGTACTGCGAACGTTGTCTTCATGGATTTTGGAATTCAACGGCACTGGAAAAACATTTGGATTTATGTGGGGAGCATAAAGCTGTTCATATTACTATGCCAACGGAAGACTCAAAAATTGATTTTACAAACTGTTATAAAACGTTTTCAGTTCCTTTAGTTATTCATGCCGACACAGAGGCTGTCAGCCTTAAGCTTGACACCTGCCGCCAGAATCCTGAGAATAGCTACACCTTGAACAAAGAAACTCAGTATCCTTGCGCAATAGGTTTTTGTGCTGTGGATAAAAAAGGTGGAAGTGATTATTACAGTTTTGAAGGTGAGAAATGCATCGAAGAGTTTTTTCAGTGGCTCAGAGAGAACGCCAAATCTATTTCTGAGAGAAAACAGAAGCATAGACGCCTCATAATATCTGATGAAGAACGAATGAGAATGATTGATCAGAGTACGAGATGTGTTATTTGCCAGATGTGTTTGAACGACGAAAAAGTAATCCATCATGATCACTTTACTGGTGAAATATATGGAGTTGCACACAACAGCTGCAATCTTAAGCTTCGTACGCAGACTTTTACGCCTATTTTTTTCCACAACCTTAGTAAATATGACGCACATCATCTATTGAAATACATTGAAATCCAATCAGAAGAAAAATTGACAGTCATTCCTTGCAACAGTGAGACATACATCTCATTCTCGTTCTTTGTTCTTGTTGGTAAAAGCAAAGATGACAAGCTACTATATGAAGAATTTCGTTTCCTTGACAGCTATCGTTTTTTATCTGGGAGTCTTGACACTCTGGTTACAACACTCGAAACAAAGGACTATTGTCAATTATCTAAACATTTCCCAAAACATGTCGACATTTTGCAAAAGAAAGGAGTTTTCCCATATTCGTTTCTCGATAGCTTTGAGAAACTCTCTGAAAAGTCGTTGCCTCAATATGGCGATCAGTGGATAAATTCATTGTCTGGTCAAATTGATGTTTCTGAGGAGGATGTTCAGCATGCAAACAAAGTTTGGATTATGTTTGGCTGCAAAAACTTTGGTGACTATCTCATGTTGTATCTCAAAACTGATGTCATTCTTCTGGCTGACGTGTTTGAAAGATGCCGGAGACTCTTTTATCAGGTATATGGATTAGAACCCTGTCATTACTATAGTGCACCCAATATTTCATGGGATGCAATGCTGAAAACAACTGAAGTGAAACTGGACTTGCTCTCCGATATAGATATGCTGTTGTTTTGCGAGAGAGCAATCCGTGGAGGATTGAATGGAATTGGTGAAAAGCGGTATATGAAAGCTAACAACAAATACTTAGACGACTTCAATGAAGAAAAACCGAGTACGTATGGACTTTTTCTGGATGTCGTTAACTTATACGGTGGAACAATGATGAAAAAACTGCCAACAGGAGGATTTGAATGGTCAGACATCAGTTTTGACAAAATTATGCAAACATCTGACGAAAGTGATGTTGGGTACTTTGTAATGGTTGATCTGGACTATCCTAGCAACTTACATGACAATCACAATGATTTTCCTTTGGCTGCTGAGAAATTAAAAATCGATGCTGAGATGCTTTCTCAGTATCAAGTAGAATTGGGAAACAAGACCAGTCATATCCCAAAGCTTCTGGAAACGCTTCAGTCAAAGCAGAATTATGTATGTCATTATTCAGTTCTGAAATTTTATTGTCAACAGGGGCTCCAAATAACCAGACTACACAAGACTCTGAAGTTCAACCAGAGTGATTTTATGAAGTGCTATATTGAGAAGAATACAAAGTTGCGACAACAACCCGGTATCAGCACCTTTGAAAAGAACTTTTTCAAACTGTTGAACAATTCATGCTTCGGAAAAACGATGGAAAATTTGAGATGTCGTTACAAGATGGTATTTGTTGAAAATGAGGAGAAAGCAAAATTTTATTGCAACAAGTACAATTTTGAGAAGTTCACTATATTTCGAGAGAACCTTGTTGGGATCACTCTCAGCCAGAAAGAGATCAGGTGGAATAAACCAACTTATCTGGGTGCTGCTATTTTGGATCTTTCAAAACTACACCTGTACAGGTTTCATTATGAAGAAATGGGGCCTTTGTTTGACAAAAAAGCTCGAGTGATGTATCGTGACACTGATTCTCTCTTTTATGAAATTGAGACGGATGACATTTACGAAGATCTTAAACAGCTGAAACACGTACTTGATTTGAGTGATTACCCCAAGGATCATCACTTACATAGTGTATTGAACAAAAAAGTGCCACTTAAATTATCAGATGAGCTGAATGGTGACATTGTGATTGAAGCAGTTTTTCTGAAACCAAAAGCTTACTCTGTAAAAACTCTGCAGAAAGTCAAACAAAGTGCCAAGGGTGTGAGCAAACATGTGAAAAAAACACTTCATCATGATAAGTTCAAAGATGTGCTCAAATCAAAATCACCATTGAGAAAACTAGTAACATCTATAACTAGTGACAAACACACACTCAACATAACAGAGTCTAACAAAATTGCTTTGAGTGCATTTGATGATAAGCGTTACTATCTGAGTGACGGTATAAGCTCATACGCGTATGGACACTACAAAATTGGTCACAAGCGGAAACAGACTTTGGAAAAACCTCTAAAGTCCTATATTGAGATCAGTGAATGTGAAACCACCAGAGATTTAACTGAACAACTTGATACTGAGATTGAAGAAACCTTTTCACCACCTGATCCTGGGTTCTGGAAAACTTCTCAAATTGAGTCCGATGAGGAAGAAATATTTGATTTTGATGCAGCTCCAAAAGAAAAGCCGTTCTCAAGATGTCCATATATTGATTTCGAAGCAGAGGAAGAGCCGCCTGCAAAGAAGCAACGCTTGTCCAGCAAGCGTTAAATATTGATGATGCTGCCCAACTCCACCCCAATTGGGAGTCTCAAGAAGTATTGACAAGGAGATAAAAAAACCTGCGACTGCTCCGCGCAGGAGCTTCTTGTGACAATAACAGCTTTTATAGGGGATAGCTGCCCAACTCCACCCCAGTTGGGGTCTCAAGAAGTATTGACGAGGAGATACAACAACCTGCGACTGCTCCGCGCAGGAGCTTCTTGTAACAATAACAGCTTTTATAGGGGATAGCTGCCCAACTCCACCCCGGTTGGGGTCTCAAGAAGTATTGACGAGGAGATACAACAACCTGCGACTGCTCCGCGCAGGAGCTTCTTGTGACAATAACAGCTCTAACAGGGGATTACAATGACTTCTTTTTCTAATCGTGCATTTCTATTTTTAATATCCAGATGTCCAGACAACACAAGTAGATGCTGAAGAAGATGCTGACGGAGAAGCAGTTTTAAACGGGTACATATATATATATATAACTTTAAACAACGACTTAAAACAGAATGTTGTGTCTTATATTTTTTATTAGATGTTTGTTAATAATAATTTATTGTTTGTTCTTAACCTTGCTTCATTAATTCAATATCCTTTTGTACTTCTCTCTTACAAGAAATAAGAAATTCAAAAGTTCTAATCCGTCCTTCATTAAATATGTTAGTTTCATATCTTCTGATTCTTAAAATAACCATCAAGAGACACGATAACCGTCAAGCCGCGGAGTTTGAGTAAATATCCCTTATAAACTTATAAACCTACCACGTTCAAAATCGATTTAAGGTAAGTCTTTTACAATTTCAGGCAACAATCCTAAACTAAAAGGGAATAATTGCCAAGAATCTTCCATCCGCGCGCATGATCGAACATGTTTGGGTAAAAAGAGCCAAAAAGTGAGTTCAGGTGTATAGGTTTGTTACTACTGTTATGCGTCTGGAGGTTGCAAATAATATGCGCTCACTCAGCTGGGGGGGGGGCAAACAGAAAAAATCCGATTAGTGACAGAAAAGTTTTCTTAAAATTATACAGGTGTCGAAGTAAACCAAACTTCTCCCTCTCTGATAGCGAAGCAGCCGACAATGAATTTAGGACAACAGAATTTGACTTTTACTTCTTTAACTCTAAGTTAAAACCTTCAAACTAAGCTCTCTGCCTCGAAGTTTTAGTGACGATGAAATCGTACCCTGGGTTCTCTAATAATGTGTCCAGTCCCCTTTGTCCCCAAATTCTCTCAATTCTTGTCAACTAAAACACAGAGAGTGAAATTTGAATTCATATTGTAATAGACAATAACTCGTTTAAAAATGTTATATAGAAAACATTCTATACAAGATAATCAATTGAGTCTTGAGTTTTTGACCAATTTGTTTTTCAATTTAGAAGGAAGGAAAAGGTGAATTAGAGAAGGAGAAGGTGTGATTTAATCATTCCCAACACAAAAATGATGAGTACTGAAACAAAAATAAAACTTCATTATTTTAAATAAAAACTCGCATGAGACCTACAGCTATTCTAATCTGTAATTATCCGAGAAAAATTGAACATATGCACGTATGAAAACAAGCAATTGCTGACAAAACGAAAATCTTCAATTAACGAGGAAAAAAGGTTAGTTTTTCTCTGTCTTCTTGTTAGTGGCCTCCTGTACATTAGATGAATACGACCAACCGTATTTCTATCTTATCATTCATGCAACTATCAGATTTGAAAAGAATTTTTTCCAGGAATTTAGAGCAAAGTTTGATTTATTCGAATCAATTTAGTATCATCTTTTTGTCAAACATAATTTAATATAACCTATAATTTAAACTATAACGAACTAATGAATGTTTGAGATAACATCTATTGAGCCCTTCAATGATATCTGAATTTTAATTTAATGTTTGGGTTTTTCACAGCATAGCCACCACAAATTCTTCAGCCCTCCATTATGGTATGTTTACCGTGATGTGGTATACGTTATATACGAAAACTAAGCTGCGGCTTATAAACAGATGCCGAATTATCTGACAGATGAAAAGGGCATATTGGAACTTTTTGTTTGAGTCATTGACTTCCAGAGTTATTCGAGTTTTCCCCTCCAAACAACATGGAAAACTCTTTGAGAGTGTATCTGCTAGGTAATCGATTAACTGCGCTGAGTAATCAATACTGAGAGTCATTTGGAAAAAACATCATGATACGTCATGAAGTTGACGAAAACCAAAATGACCAAAAAACTTTTTGGTTTTGATAAAAATCCCAACCTCAATTAATTTTGTGAAAACCAAAAGAGACAATGACCAAAAACTTAAAAAGCGAAATCTCATTGCTATTAAACTGGATTTTTTTCACAAAATTAATTGAGGTTGGGATTTTTATCAAAACCAAAAATTCAAAAGTGATAGAAAGTTTGCAGTATAGATAGATAGAACTTGACCTCAGTTTAAAATTTTGATTTGAGGTGTGTTACATAGTAAATGAACGAATTATTAGCCAATCAGAATTGAGTATTTATATTCAAATTTAAATGCGTATAAAACGTTCTAATTTACGTAGAACGTTCCGAAAAAGTTCGTTTAACATAATTTTAAGTAAATATAACCACAATATGTATCGATTAAGATGGTTTTCGGCTAAATATTTTTAGGTTTTCAAGACAATCGTCGAACGATTACGAACCATTTTTGACGTCAAAAACATCAGACAAAAAAAACCTGTTAAATGAACCTCGAAAAATCTTGCCGTCTAAGTTTCACTTGTTGCTATGATCGTTCCAATACTAATGCTTAAAACGTTGATTTATATATGGAGATAACGTATATGAATTGAATCTACCGAACTTCTGTTTTTCGTCAGAGTTTATATGGTGCCGCTCCAGTTAACGAGCAATCGACCAAATACAATTGAATTTAAGTTTGCTTCCTCTGTGATAGATGGCACCCTACAACAGGATTGGTTGATTACTTGTTCATCAAGTTTTCTGAAAGCTTGCTCTGGAACTAAAGTGCAACTTCCCCGCATTGATCGAAAATAGACAGTTACACACTTGCATAGGATAAGACTCAACATCCATCAAAACCACTATTTATCTGACGAATTCGGGTGCTTCTGGCTCGTGTCAGGTGACGAATTTGACCAACATGGCTCTAGTCGTTGAGGACTTTTGCAATGCATCAACATCTTGTGCTGGTGCATGCTGGTTCACAGAAACTTGGAGATGAAACACAATCAAACTGGTACAATCATCGGATGAGACAGTGGGATCGGGGAAAAAGCAACAAGACCTTAGAAGAGGTTCAAAACTGACAATCTGAGCTTTCAGAGCAACACTCTAAAGACGACATTTATAGGCTGCAAAAATCAGAGAAGACTGTAAGACAGAACATTAATGATATTTTTGCTGATTTGTGTGAATTAATTAGATTTACCAACTGGTCGGCAAGCTTAACCCATCGCAATTTCTCTGATGGTGGTAGTTAACGAAGACTTTCTGGTCATCAATTTAGATTAAAGGTCACCTTTGAAGCCCGCAAACATAATTTTTGAGACGAAAAAACATTGATTTACCAAAAATTCGAAAAAATTAAAATAGTCGAATCGTATATCAAAAAATAACCTCTGATATAGAGAAAATTGAGACAACATTATTCTAAATTGTTCAATTTTGAAAAGTTTTGGTCAATTTTGAGGCCATTCAAAAAAATTAGAAAATTATTACCGAATATTGACAAACCGTTTTTTCGAACATATAGTTGTCCGGTTTAGTGGATTACCGTTTCGAATTCAAGAAAATGCAAAAAAATTGACCGCAAATAATGTAATATTGGACAAAAGCATAATTTGTTGACAAAGTTGTCAAAATCATTAATTTCTCCAACAATAACATTCGTTAATTGAGTGAAATTCAATATACACATAAGGTTGTGAAAAAATTCACAAACTCCGTCCTACAAAAAAATTGCATTGCCATATATTTTTTTTCTCGTCGCTCGTTCAGTACCGTACGCGCCTTTTTTGTCCTTTCACTCTTCAATTTTCCGCCCTCCGTTTTTTCAAAAACAGGGCTCTCCCAAAAATTCGCTTTTTGTTTTTTCCCGCTACTTTTCCGGATCTCAATGTAGTATATCATATGTGATGAAGTATGTCGTTGTTGTTGCTGTAGTATGTTGAGTACGCCAGTATGCTGGTTTCCTGTTTAGGTCTAACAGTTTTCTAGGGTGTGACTTAAATTTATTCTCGTGTTACGGCTGGATTGTTCTTTGACTTTTCAACTAAATTAATTTACTAGCCCTCCTGTTGTTGTATATTGATTTTGCTGTTGTATGTTTGTGTGTTACTGTATGATTGCTAGTTGGTTTGGTCTTGTTGCCTTCTAGGGTGTTACACAAGTTTAATCCCGAGTTACGGCTGGATCGTCTCTTGACTTTTTCAACTGTCTTAGTCTACAAATACACTATTGTAGTTTATTCAATTTTGCTGTAGTTTGTTTATTACCGTTAGAATGCTGATTGTTTGTTTGGTGTGGGTTTCGTTAGGATGTGACTTAAGTTTATTCTGGAGTTACGGCTAGCAAAATTTCTCGACCTTTTCATCCCTTTAGTGCACTACTGCGTTGCCGTAAATTAATTTGTTGTTATAATGAGCCCCATATTTAACTTTGCTAGATTGTCTTGCGGTAGCTTCTCTTCTTCTTCCTAGGGATTGACTTAAGTTTTTTCTGGAGTTATGGCTAGGTTGTTTGATTAAATTTTTGCTGTGGTCTGCTAACATAGTTCTTTCCGACCCAATTTTTCCGCCCGTTCATTCCACACCGTCCCGTTTCTTTGCGTTGCGCGTTTTTCGCTCGACTTCCATCCGTCCCGCTTCCTTTCCTTCGCGCACTGCTCGCTCGACTTCTCGTCTGTCTCATTTCCGTTGCGTCGCGCGTTGCTCGCTCGACTTGCAGTCCATAACGTTTCCGTTTTGTCGCGTGTTGCTTTCTCAACTTCCCGTTTGTCCTTCGTCTCCCGCCGCGTTGAGCGCATAGCGTTCAGCGCTCCACTTCTCTTTTGGTCAAGCACTGCATGCTCAACGATCTTTTCTGATCTTTGGGCGGTTTGTTTTACAGACCGTCTACAGTTTGCTGTGTTTGGTGTCTTTTGCGTTAAGTTTGTTTTGCGTGGCTTTGGTTTGTTTGGAGAGTGCTTATAATAGATAACCATGTGCAGTGTTAGTTTTGCTCATTTTTTCAAATAGTAACATCGTGATATCCAATAGTCTGGATCAAAAAATCAAAAAATTGTACGCTGCCAGGTCAAATCGTGAAGCTAAATTGCATGCTATACATGAAGATATCCTTAATTGTATAAATAGTCAAAGTAGGCGAGTGAAAGTTGAACGCCTAGTACCAAAGTACAACGAAGCCTTTATAACTGTTGCAGACAAAAATAGGGACTTGATTGCGTTTGCTGGAAACACGGAGGATCCAAGCTTACTTCTTCCTTCATTAGAGTCTTACTTGGAGGCAATGACAACTAAAAACGACAAGATCATCACTTCAACACGAAACTACATCAACTCTGCTGATGATAAAGTGAGTGAATTTCAGTAACTGAGGGCTTCCATTCGTTCTAGAGATCCCTCAATGATGGCCTCTTCAAAAGCATCTAGTCAGCGTAAACATGATTACGTAATCGCTAAAATTAAGCGCGAAGAAATTGAAAAACAAAATGAGGCAGCCATTCGCCTCGCTAAACACAAAAGGCAAATGGAATTAGATGAACTGGAGCAAAACAACAGGAAACGGTTGGCAGAGGCGAATCTGCAAGAATTTGAATTGCTGGAAGCCGTTTCTAAAGGCAGCCACTCTGAAACAAATGCATGTGGTAGGATCTCAGCTCAATGAGAAGTGGAAAGGCTGTCCAGGACTGGATAAGTTTTAACAATGAGGTGAAAACTGGTGAACCAGAGGGTACGAAAGAACCTCCAGAATACACTAGTTACAACAACGGCGAAGCAGTGGAAGATCACAACACTGACATTTCAAGGCATTCTGTTCCAAAAAATTGTCGAGGCAATTACATTTTAAGCAATGAGACCTTGCAGCAAATCGACCCTTATTATACTCCACCTGAGAATTGTTTGGCTGCTGCTAATACACAGGCGATGTATCAGGCGCACCTACTGGCGCAAATGAATCAAACAGGCAAACCAGGTATGGCGCTTCCGAGCATAACTAACCAAGGAACCGCAGATATTCACGCGCCTTCTGTACACGCCCCATGGGCTTCCTCGTCGCCCATTCAACAGCCCGTTCCACCACAGAAGTTCACACCGAAAATAAATCAAACTAATGCATCCCACTTACAAGCCATGGCACCCGAAACATCAAGTCTGCCTAAGAACAATTTGGCCAGCGTCTGTGCTCCCGACAACAAATTAATTTTGTTCCCCGAGACCCAAACGCTACTCTTCCTCCTTTTCCGAAATCATTTAATCCAGCCCCCGCATTAAATTTTCCCCTGCATCCAAGCAACCCACCAAGTCCAAACACTCAACAGCACAACTCCGAACCTGCTGATCCTAATGACCTTCCCATTCCGAACCCAGTTTTAGCACCTAACCTCACTGCTACATCCCATACGCCCCTTTAATAAATCAGCCTCCCATCCACAACACTTTTGAAAATAATACAAACAAAGTACACAAAGTCATACGTTCCGTTGCTCCTCCTCTCCCAAATATGTCTAATATCCCTCTTGGTCAAAACTTTTTGCCAAATTTGAGTCATTGGCGGTTTCCACAGCACAGACAGTCAATAGTCAACGCTGATATTACTACATTGAGCAATGTTCCTCCAAAAGTACACGCACTTACCGCACCCTCAAACACTAATGTTCCACTACGAATATATCAGAGTTCACCCCTTTATGATTGATATGCAATCACTTTCCGGCACACAACAGGAAAACCCGATCGCATCTACTAGTACTGTCGTACCTGGTCTAACCATTCCGGTTTTTCAGCCAACATATCATTATGTTGGGCCCACACTGTTGACGTGGAGCGGTCCGCAGGTGTCTACACCAGCCCCTTCAATAGCAGACAAAACGTATTGATTAGGGAAGTTGCTGATGCAATAACAAGTAAGAACAACAACCCTCTGCCCGAGTGAAAAATTGCACAAATTAATGGCGATCCATTACAGTGGCAAGGGTGTTATGGTTAATTCAAAAGCGCGATCGACTCGCAGTTGCTCACCGATGACGTTAAATTGACTTACCTTAAAACACTCGTCACCGGTAAAGCAAAAATTGCAGTCGCCGAGCTTGCTTACTGTGGTTCAATGTACAATGATGCACTAAGGACTTTTCAACGTAAATTTGGTCGGGCACACGCAGTCTTAAGTGCACACTTGGATAAACTAAGCAATTTTCCGCCTCTTAAAATGCACAATGGTGATAACATCATTAACTATTCGGCAGTCATATCCAGCCTCGTTGGGGTTTTCAAGTCATTAGCATATGAAGCTACTGAAGTTACCACCAAACATGAAAGAGTCATGGTCGCTCTTTACGGTTAAAAAGCATTAGGTTAAGCCTACCCTCCTTGATTTCAACGACTCGCTTAAAGAGAAGGCTGAAGCCCACGATTTTATGAATCAAAACGCAACTAAAGCAAAATCTAAAGATAACAACACTTCGGTAACCAAGACCAAAACAGCCTCAAAAAAGTTGGCAGCAAATTTACAACAAGGGCAATCAAAGAAGCAAATGCCATCGTCTTCTACAAACACTTACTTTCGCTGTATTGTATGCAAAGGTAACCACCGGCTATGGGAGTGTCGAGCTTTCAAGGAAAAGACTCCAACCCGGAGAGCTAAGTTGATGGCGGATAAAAACTTTTGCTTCTCGTGCTTACGGGACAAGCACACATTTCGCCAGTGCCCTCCATCAAGAAAGTGCCAAACACCGATGGGTGAAATAGTTCGCATAACACACTATTGCATGGAGCAGATAGGGTTTTCCCAGCAAAACAGTCAACAAATCCCAATACTATCCAGTCTTCTGGAAACACAGGTCAAAGTAAAGCAACTACTAGTCAAGAGCCGTCTAATAAGACAACAACGATGTCATCAGTTACTAAATTTAAGGAGCTCTTTCAGGTGACTGAATTGCAGTTTTTCCATTCCTCAGGTTAAGATACCAAGGCTTTAGTTTTGTGTGATACCGCCTGCAGTAACTCTTCGGTGGCCGCTAGTCTCGCTGGTAGACTCGGTCTGCACGGTAAAGCACTAAAACTAACTCTCAAGGGTAATAAAACTGAAGAAGTAGTCGATACTAGGGTTGTTGAAGTTACTAAGAATCCAAGAGAACATAAGGATTTCGAACCATTTACCATCAACCCTTTCGTTTAAGAGAATCTGAACGTCGGCTCAGATATACTTAATGTACAGGCCCTGCAGGAGACCTACCCACACTTAGCAGCTCTTGATCCCGTGTCATATTCCTATAAAGACATTGAGATTATACTCGGACAAGATGTCTATCATGCCATCCGCCCGATAGAATACTTCTTCTCTGCCGATGAGAAGCGTTCAACCGTTGTTCTACGCTTAACCATAGGTTGGGTTTTAAGCGGTCCGATACCATCAAGTTCGTGTTTAACGTCAACGTGCTTTAAAGTGAATATCGAACGTGACAATGGGCTAGCAAGTCAAGTGAAGTCATGGTAAGACATTGAATCATTCGGGGCAAACAAGCAGGTCGACTCAAGATCTGCAGCAGACGCAAGGGCTCAAGAAATCACTGAGAGTACCACCATACACAACGGCCTGAGATACGATGTCGGAATGCTGTGGGCGGCAGACAACACCAAGCTCCCAAATAATTACTTCACCTCCCTTGTGCAACTTAAATCTCTCGAAAAACGATTGGCCAAGGATGAAGACCTTAGAGAGAAGTATACTGGTACCATTAAAAAAGACCTAATTAAGGGGTATGTAATTGAGGTTCCGGACGCTCACAAGGTTGAGAGCCAGTCGGATAAAGATGGGTACTTACCCCACCATCCGGTTTTAAAACCAAATAAACCGGGCAAGGTGCTCAGGGTGCTCAATGGAGCAGCAAATTTCACGGTGCCTCGCTGAATAAGTCTTTGCTCACTGGCCCTGATCTGCTCCAAAACGTTTTTTACGTACTTTTTCGCTTCCAACAACATCCATATGCCGTCTCTGGCAACATCGAGGGAATGTTTCTACAGGTTGGCGTATTACCATCAGATCAACCATCACTTCGTTTTCTGTGGTGGGAGGACCCCACAACTAACGTTGTAGTGTATCAATATACGCGCCATATATTTGGGACTAAAGACTCGCCCACCTGCGCCAACTATGCATTGCAACGCACTGCGAGAGACAATGCCAAGTTTTACCCCGAAGCTGCAAAAGCCGTCCTTGAAAACTTCTACATGGACGATAACCTTGACTCAGTGGAGTCTCCTGAGGAAGCCATCTATAGATCGGAGGAATTGGTACATCTTTTCCATCTCGGTGGGTTCAAGCTTACAAAGTTTGCAAGCAATGTGCCAAATCTGGCTGATCGAATTGATGGTTCCCTCAATCTACTGAGCCGAAGGTTATTGTTTAATGCCAGAAGGATTCATCGCACGTGCTTGGGCTAAAGTGGTACCACACTAATGACACTTTAGTTGTGAGTAGGGATACAGGCTGCGCTATCACAAAGTCACTCACGGAGCGCTTAGTCCTAAGTCTGGTCTCGAAAGTTTTTGACCCTATTTGTCTTGTCGCACCGTTTACTGTTGGTGCTCGACGGCTCTTAAAAGGCATCTGGCGTGTCACAGGACAACATTGGGATATTGACAAGGTTCAAAAAATTTTGGTTTGGAGAGCGGACTTACCAAAGCTTGAAAACATCAAAATTCCTCGAAGTTAGTTTACTGGACCCTTTGATAATGTAGAATTGCATATGTTCGGTGACATTTCCCAGGATATTTTTAGTGCCGTCACATTTCTTCGAACCCGAGTAATAACTCCTACGGGCAAGGTAAAAACAGAGCTTGCGTTTGTTTTGGCGAAAACGCGCGTGGTGCCAATAAAAATAATGACTGTCCTAAAACTGGAGTTGCAAGCAGCTCTACTTGCCGCTCGGCTGAAGAACGAATTTATTCAGGCACTTACCTTAACCGTTAACCAAGTATTCATGTGGACAGACAGCAAGACAGCTCTTCAGTGGATAAACTCTAAAGAAAACCAACCAATCTTTGTTGCAAACCGCGTTTGAGAAATTTTGGAGTATACCAGTGTTGACCAATGGAACGACGTGAGTACTAAGGATAATACGGCTGACGCTGGCACGCGTGGAATGTCCGCTGAAGTTTTGCAACTAAGCAGTTGGGTCAAAGGTCCACATTTCCTAACTAATTCAAGTTTCCCGTTCGTACCGAACAAAGACGTCATTAATAACATCAAACTTGGCGTCAACCAAGCAATCACTATAGAAGAGACTGTATGTCTGGCTACATCTTTCAAAAAACAGACAACTCCCGTTCCTTCATTATTTCCGTTTGATACCTTTAGTTCTTATCAAAAAGTACTTACGCATTGCCGCACACGTTCTCCGAATTTTGCCTAAACATGCCAGCTATTGTAACCTCGATGGTAGCCTTACTGACCCTACTGAGCTTGACAAAGCCGAATGTCATCTACAGTACTTGGTGCAAGGAGAGTCTTTTGAAACCGAAAAGAATGATCTTCTTGACAATAAATCTGTTACACGGAGCAGCCGAATTGCTCCACATTCACCGTTCCTGAGTCCAAATGGGCTAATCTGTTCCTCGGGCCGCATCAAGCGTTTAATGGATGTTGGGTTCAACGTAAAGGACCCAGTCATCTTAGATGCTCATCATCCGTTTGTAAAACTGTTCCTGGAACACACTCACGTAAAGCATTATCATCAAGGCTACTATGCCAAGGATCAAATGCAGGAACACTATACGGTACTGAAATTAAGATCATCTTTGTGTTCCATTAAAGCACGCAGCCTGAGATGCCGAGAATTCCCAGCTGTAACGATGCAACCAATCAAATCTGACTTAGCTAAGGTGAGATTTGCTTACCAGTCTATTCCCTTCACGAACACCGGCGTTGACTACTTTGGGCCGTTCTATGTTACTGTCCGCCGTACTACTGAGAAAAGGCGAGGTTTCTCTTCACCTGTCTCACTACTCGCGCTGTCTATGTCGAGATAGTTACATCCATGGACACCAGCTCTTGTATTGTGGGAGTTGAGGGGTTTGTGTCACGTAGGAGTACACCTGCCATGATTTGGTCGGACAACGGCACTAACTTTATAGGAGCGGAGACAGAACTCCGAGAAAGTATTGAAAAGTGGAACGTTGTCAACATTGCAGCTGAGATCGCTCACAAAGTTATAAAGTGGAGGTTCAACCCATCCAGCGCACCACATTAAGGTGCTATCTGGGAGAGGTTGGTACTCAGTTTCAAGCGCGTGTTGTATACTATTCTTAGCACGCGTCGCCTCACGGATGAGGTACTGCATACTACCTTTTGTCTCGTGGAGAATGCTCTCAATTCGCGTTCTTTAACACTCGTAGGCGCTGATCCGTGCGATTTGAACGCTATAACGCCTCAACTTTTTTAGGACAATACTCTACCGGTATTCCGTCACTTGTCGGCAATAATGAATATGATAATCGTAAACGTTACGCCCGTGCGCAGTCCTACGCTAATGCGATCTGGTCCCGTTGGATCAGAGAGTCCGTACCGACGCTGAACCGACGCTCTAAGTGGCAGACGCCTGCCGAGCAACACCATGAGACCAGTGACTTGGTTTGGATAGCTGAGGAAACCAACCCTAGGGGTTACTACCCTACCGCTCGGATTGTGAAACTCCGTTACGGCTCCGATAGCGTCGCGCGCTCCCGACCGGTTTACGCACGTCGACCGGTTCACTCATCCGCCCGCTTGTAAAACTTGTACCAGTTTTCTCAACATCTTCTTCCGGGCCGGAGGATGTTATATAGTAAATGAACACGAATTATTAGCCAATCAGAATTCAGTATTTATATTCGAAATTAAATGCATACAAAACGTTCTAATTTACGTAGAATGTTCCGAAAAAGTTTGTGTAACCTAATTTTAAGTAAATATAACCACAATATCTATCGATTAAGCTGGTTTTTGGCTTAATGTTTTTAGGTTTTCTAGACGATTGTCGAACGATTACGAACCAACTTTGACGTCAATAACATCAGACAAAAAACCTGTTAATTGAACATCGAAAAATCTTGCCGTCTAATTTTCACTTGTTGCTATGATGGTGCCAATACTAATGCTTAAAACGTTGCTTTATATATGGCGATAACATATATGAATTGAATCTATCGAACTTCTGTTATTTCGTCAGAGTTTAGACGGTGCAAATTTTTCAAAATTTGCCTCTCGTTTTTCTATGATATCTATGTTTTATTGGTTTCTCTTAAACCTACTTCCGATATAAAACGTTATCTCATTCATTTTGATGATAGAGCACTGTGCCAAATCTTTTTCAAAAAGAAGTAAACTGTAAAAAATGCTCAAATTTTTCAACCCATAGCGTAAAATTCGTCATCCAACTGGTTACTTTAACTCGAAAATTTGATTCAATTCTACACCTGTGTAGAGAGAGATGTAGTGATAATTTTGGATATGGTTATGAGGTAAAATAAAATGAATGGCTCATTCTGGGAAAATAGACAATAACGCTAAAAAAAAGACATCAAAGTTAATAAAGACAAAGTCGGTACACGAACAACACACAGAAAACATTACAATAAGACTGCCAAATATGATATTTTTCACTCAAAAAGTCTATAATTTATTAGCCTATAATAATCAAAAACTAAAACGATAATGATCATTTGGAAAATAACAAACACTGGGTACTGGCAGTGATTGAAGATATTCATTAGCAACTAACTAATCTTTTGAGGATTAACATCAATTGTATTTTACATTTGATGTACAGGCCAAAAAAGATTCCACACAAAACTGACCTAATTTTTTTTTCTTTAAGAAATAAAATCAAATGAATCCATAGTCGCAATTTTCTCTTAACTTATGCCCTACATTCCAAAACTTTTTATTGGTTGAATAGAAGCTGATTCTTTTGCTCTTCAAATAAAGTAATAGATTGTTGCGACAGACTGAGCATGGTGTAAATTTTTAATATATTAAACTTGCAAAAAGTGTTGCAATAATTTCGAGAAAATTTATCCTGTAGGGAATTGGCTGCTAGAAGGGCAAAAATTTGAGACCAATTGAAGTCAATCGATTAGCCAGTAAGAAACAAAATGTTTTATTGAAGCCCGAAAAGTTTGAATAAACCATTCAACAAAGTTTTTTCGTCCGAGTACAACCAATACAACTTTGGTGCGAAATGGAAAAAAAATTGAAATCAACTGAACATTCACACAAATTCCAACTGCAGCAATTGCATAACTGATAGGCGGTCAATAAATAAGCATTAAAAACAAAACTTTGTAAAATTAGACAAATACCAAAAAACCCAATAAACTGAAAAATCAAACAGTGGAAAATCTCTGGAAAATCAAACACGGTTCACAAAAGTCCCAAAACTTGATTACTGCTCGAAAGAAATTGAATTCGAAAAGTCCTCTAATCGAAAATAATCTACTTTTCATGGGCCTTCTAGTGATAGCACTCCTCTCTTTCGATGTCAAATATATCGATCGGCCAAAATGATTGAACACAATTAACTATATGGGTCGGAACAACAACTAATACTGGGATCGTAACCAAATCTAAAACCAAATTTTAGAGAATTAGTTGGGTCTCGCTTTTTTAATACCGTTTTCACAAAAAAATATGTGTCGTTACCTATTATGAGATCAACGACCTGCAACAAGTATTGGCCATATCAAACTGGGTCGTAGAAAAGGGGTACAGATTGAATAGATTAACGTCAAGTAATGCCAAGTCATTACCTTCGCCCCTAAGACAAAGCAAATATTAATTTTGCAATTCCCGGAGCACAAAAAAGTGCCAAAGCCAATCCAATAACTCAAAAATTTCAAACTGATTTTAACTTACTTTTCTATTATATTAGGCCGGAGAAGCTAGTTTTGTGGGTTCAAACTTCCATAAACTTTACTCAACTGAAACCAAAATGGCGAGAACTTAACGTAAAAAGAAAAGTTTTGGTAAGGATTTAGCATACGAATTAAATTTTGTCTACTGAGCCCATTTTGAACTTTTTTGGTTTTCTTGAGCATCTAATACAAACATTTTTGAAAGAAATGAAGCTGACTGAGCAAAAAAATAGGAATCGCCAGACGCCAGAAATAATACCTTCCTAAATTAATTGTTTTAAACAAGCACTGACATGTATGCGCTGGTACTTTCAAGTCTTCAGTAAAAACATCATTAACAAGTGTTTTTTTTCATTGGGAAAATATTTGTATTTTAGTTGCTGTACAGTTTTTATGGAAATTTCTGCCCGCTTTATCTAATTTATGCGCTGGTACTTTCTAATCTTCAGTAAAAACATCATTAACAATTGTTTTTTTAGTTTTCATTGGAAAAATATTCGTTTTTTTAGTTGCTATACAATTTTTGTTTGAAATTTCTGTCCGATTGATCTCATTGAAGGAACATACAAAAAACAAAAACCTACAATTTTTGTGAAAAAACTCGACAAGACACCAAATTTTCTGGTTACACTATTGCACCTAGAAGCTACATAGACATTAAACATTTTTAAAAAGCGCCACAATTTCAATTAAAACAACATTTTCAGTTAAACTAAGCGATTTTAGCGACGATTCATTTCAACTTGAGCTTTATTAACATCCGAGTTTCAATTTCTTTTCAATTTATCAGAACATTTGAGTCAAATTCCCCTGTCTTCTATGTTTTTCGGACATCGCAAAGTTTTGTCTGTTGTAATTGTTGCTACAAAATTGCTCATCATATTCAAATTGGATGCAGATCGTGAACACCTGTTAAACATTTCCGTACCACCAGCTCCTTTTCGCAGAAAAAAAATTTAAGAGTCTTTGATTTTCCGGAACTTTTTCTTAATGAAAAATATGTTAGTGAAAAGTTAATTGTCTTTGTAGTTTGTAGTTTTTGGAAATTAAATTGTTTGAAAACCTTATTAACAATTTCTACCTATTTGACTGTATTTTGCTCCTAAACATAAATGACCGCTTGTCCGGACTTGAATTTTCTATTGGTTTTCACGAAATCTTGTTTCTTTTCTTCGAACACGTCGCACAATTCCGTCCCGTGAGATGTACTGAGCTTTTTACCTTTGTGTAATGTTTCTGTGCACTAGATCTTGATTTTAAGGCGAGCTGCTTTTGTTTTGTCCTTGAAAATCGCACATTTTGAATAGCAAAAGCGTGGTAAACAGTAAAAGATTAAAGCAGCTTAACAGTCTTTTCTGTGTAAGGGGAGAAAATGCGAAGGAAATCTCGTTGAAGACTTTGAAGTTTCACGCGTTTTTTTCATGTTTTTGTGCAAATCAAACTAACTGGAGGAGAAATAACGCTTGAAGGGGACACATTGTTCATTAGGTAGCTTTTTGGTACCATGGTGTATCTTCTATATCATTCTGATTCCATCATTTCCACATAATCTGCGGGACAAGAGTCTGTAGACCAGGATATCTAGCCCCTATCTCCTATCACACTTTGTCTACTTCAGTTTTCACGTAATTGAGTTAGCAGCACTATATTTTTTGTTTACAAAATTCAATTATTTAGGCTGCATTATGTATCATACTAGAAAAAATCTCTTTGGGGATGTAAATGTAAATAGAAGAAGCACCACCTTTCACAGAATCAGGCGTGGCACCTGAACAAATAGGCCTTGACTGCCTCCTGTGGGCAAGACACTAGGATTTACAAGACAAATCAATATTATTTAATTATACAATCTTGCATTGTTGTAGCTGCTTTATGTAAACTTTGTTAATATTTTGGTAAAGTAGTTGTGAATTTTGCTTTGATCAAGCCGAGATTGCTCTGTTACTTACCCAAATAGCAGGAAGCCAATTCATAAAATAGTTAAATCACATTGCACAACGAAATAGAGGTCCGAAAGGACTTGAGATCAGACCAAGATCAAATTGTTCGGAGGTTTTAACTCTAAAATCTTTGAACACTTGCAGTTTTGACGAGCTAAAACTCTTGATTTACTCTTGCCGAGATTTTGGTTGACTGAATGAGTAAACAAAAGTCCCATTTATAACCGTAACTTTAAATGCGCCATGCAATGCCACTTTATGTTATATTGGTATTGGAAATCTAAAAAAAACCGCGAAAAAGACTTACAAATTCACAAATTTCACAAATCATATAAACAGTAGAAGTTCCGCTGTCTCTCACGTTTTTATCATTCCAGCAACTTTGATAATCTTGTCCTCTCAATTTAGAATCTTCAGTAGTTAAACCACTGGAACAGTTATCTCTTCTTGCATTCTTACATTTTTCTTACTGTTGAACTTTTTTATTTTATTTTTTGTCCTACTTATTTTTTGTTTCACTTAAAAAATCTCTGATGGATTTTTTCTAATTTTCCAGCCGATGAATGTCAAAGGCACGAAAATTTTTGTTGAATATTTGAACTCTGGTGATCAGTTCAACTATTCACCAGAGATTTTCTTGAGATCCCAAAAGAAAACAGTTACTAGTTTTGTTTTTGTATAATAGTGATCATTCTAAGTCTGCGTAAAATTGTGACAAGTTATTGATTGCAATCCTTTGATCTCGCCACCGTCTCTAATCTAGTCTTAATTTGGGCGGATAGTAGCCAATTTACGCATTGCTACTGTCACTAAACTTCGCATCAAGTATTTAACGAATTTAGTCTCGATTATTTACATTTTTTTTGCAAGGTCTGCTCCGCCACTGATATTAGCAAATGTGGTTTTCAAAATTTAAAGCACCTTTCGAGCCGAGTTTACTTGCACATGTCACTGTTTTCCGCTATAAATTATAACAACAAGCTGGTTTTGCAGAAATAAAAACCGATTTGCTATAAAATTATGTAAAGTACTCTCGGAGTGCTAATCGCAGCTTTAAAAGACTAACTGTTGATTATCACTTAGACATCTCTGCTAGTGAAAAATTTTGGAATCTCAAAAAAAGTATTTAATGAATTACTTTGTAAAATTAATTTCAGGTCAATCGACCTTGTTTATGTTTTAAAGGCTCACAAAATGTCAACTGTTTTGACCCACTTGTGGGGGGAGGAACTATATACTCAAATGGGTCTTTTTTGTTCAGACAATTTTGGCCGATCGATATATTCATCGTGGAGATTTGAAACTGGCATCATTAGAATTCCCGTTCAGAGTTAAGAGATTTTTGTGTTTTCTGTTTTTCCAAGAAGTTACCGAGGTTTAAAGATTGTAACTAGTAGAAAGAATACCGTTGTTTTTTTACACATTTTCGTATTTTATTGAAACTTGTTAAAATTGTAAAAAACACTGTTATTGAGTTTACTGTAATAGACAAAGGACACTTGGGGATTTTTTTTATCCGCGTCTTTTGGTTAACATTTTTGCTAAATTTTTCAAATTTCCGACTTTTTAATCAGAAATGGATCCAAATAAGTTTCATTTTATCCCACTTTGCTTAAATATGCAGGAAGAAGAGGCTTAACATCTGCTGTCACAGCATTTGAAAACTCCAAAAAAGTTTGTGGCACTTTCTGTCTAGAGTGTTCTGCTACTAAAATTTTGCCGGTTTTTCGGAAAATTAATTCAAAAATGGTTCGAATTACATCAATTATTTTTGGTTTATTGCAATATTTCATTCGCTGATTAAAATAATTTGCAAACATATACAGTACTTGATTGATTTTGTTGAATAAGTTTTTACTCATTATGGATTCTGAGAATCAATAACTTTTTGGATAATATAAGGGCGCCGTTTTTTAAAAATTATTTTCGCAATTTTGTTCTTTTATGTTGAGTACCGACGACAATGATTTCACATCAAGGCCCGAACAATGATCGATGCCATTTACAAAAAATGAGTCCCATTAAATTTATATCTTTTTTTCAAAGAGCAGCTCATAGTTTTTATGGCTTAATTGTTTTTGTATATCCTAATTGGTTTCCTTGGTTCTACCTTCACTTGTCACTTTTTCAGGCTTTATGACTTCTTCCTATTGTTCACATTGAGCTCTTTGAAAGCTACAGGTGAACTTATATAATGCTTGCAGGTGTTATCTAATACCTCTTATGGCTTTGAAGGAATTTGTTTTAAGAAAAGGTCAGCGAAGATCTAGTTTATCAAATTTTTATCTTATTTCTGTCTACAGTTAGCTTAGTCTCAATACATTTAGAGCAAAAACTTAGTCCAAATAATCGAAAAACTCTTTTTGTAGTGGCTTCTTATTTAACTAATGATTTCTCGGCTCTCTTACTACGAGAGACTTCATAAAATTGACATAATAAACTTTTTAGAGTTCATAAACCTGATATTTGCAAGCTTGCCTATATTTGAGGTTGCTTTGTTCCATTCTCAAATTATCACATTTAAGACGGCACCAATTGGCATTGAAAGACTGAGCAAAAAGAACTTTCTGAAAGATTTCAGAGATTAGTTTAATTATTTAGCGGCTGCTAAATCATTCTGTCGCAAGATTTTTTTATATTTCAAAGAATTTGAATTGTATTGGGGCGCTGTCTTTTTTTTTAAGATCTGTTCACACATTTTCACGATTTTTAAAGTCAAACTGGAGTAGTGATTTTGGTCACGCCGAAACAAAAGTAAGGCAAAAAAGCGAGTGGTTCTATGGCGTGAAATTTTTTCGCTCTTATTTTAAAGTAGAGTGAGAAAACGGTGTTTGAACGTAAATTGGCTTTCTCGCTAGTGGTTTTTGGTTCACATGCGGCATTTTGACATTGATTTTCTGGTTTTTTAAAAATTGTTTTTTCATCTGACTTTTATACAACTGGTTTTCCCAATTCACTCATAGTCCGTTCTAGGTCTAGTCTTTTGTTTAGTCAATGATAATTCTTTGAATTGTACTTCAGGACTTGTCCGGCTATGTTTTATAATTATTTTTGTAATTGCCACCTCTTGTTGTTTCTTTGTAATGGTATGGCATATTCATGAAACTAAAAGGCCTCAATTGCTTCTAAGTTTGTTTAAATGAATATAATTACTGATGTTAGTTTATAGATAACAGATTTAATGTCTTCCAAAAATTTTTTTTCTTGAAGAAAATATATATTTTTTAAATTTCTCAAAAATTTTTTAATTGTCATTAACCAGCAAATTGGCCTCATTATTGGCAACAAACAGACAATTACTGTGTCTGCGAATACTATTTTTGGCCGTTGGTTTTATATTGATTGATTTTTCAGAGCTTAGAAATGTTGTTTCATAGGCATTTCGTTAGTTTTTGACACTGGTCAATATGTGTGGTTACTTATGTAGCCTTTTTCAATAAGATCTTTTACAACGAAGACCAAATTAAAATCAACAAAGGCCTAAGTAAAAAAAAATAAATAAACCCTTTCAATTCAATGTTTTTATAGTTTTAATGGCTTCAACGTCGTGGTTTTGATGAATTGCTTGTAAAATTTTGAGGGTTCTGTCCCTCTCTGTTGTTTTTTGTCTCCTGCTTCAGTCTCTATGATAAAAAAGTCAGCTGTGTCCTGAGCAGTTTTAAAATAATCTGCTTCTGTTTTAGGTTGAAACCTTTTCCTTTGTTTAAAATGTTGAATAAAATTGTTTTAAAAAATTAGTGGATTTTTAAACTTTGTCACTTTCATCTAATTTCTAACGATTTTGTAATTGTATCTTTGCAACGATAGGTTGAGTCCTTCCTTTTTCCATTGAACCAAGATCCAACTTAGATAATGGTTTCATTCTCAACTAACGGTTTCATGGCATCGGTAATCCTCATTTTCATAAAGAGTATGTTTCCTTATATTTGCCTATTTCTGAGTTTTTTTGTTCCTTTGCCACATTATCTAACTATTTGGCAGGCCAAATTGGCGTAAAAAATGCGCAATTAAAGATTATCAATATTCGCCATGAATAGCCTATGGTATTAATGATTGTTAAACGCTTTCAAGGAATTTTATTATCTTTTCGTTTTTGCCGTTCTTTTTCGTAGTCCTCTAAAGTACTGAGGATAATGAAAGATCTTTTCTTTCGTCCTATGAATTTGCTTTCCATAATGTACATGTTAACATTGCTAATGGAGCTAATAACTTCATTTAACTTAATGGAGCGAGTTGATACGTATTGGTTTTAATCAATTTGAAATTGGTTCTTTTTTCCGAAAATGGAAATCTGTTTTTTGCTCTTCTTTGTCGACCCGTTAACCTGTCTGTTTTTTGACCGGTCTCACATCTTCTCAGTTCAGATTTTCAGTTTCTTTTTAAACATAGACATCGAGTTTTGGTCGTAATTAATTTTTTTCCTATTATTTGATTTTTATGTTTGCTTTGTACAGTACTCTTGTTAATAGCAAGTCTCATCGGCCCTCTGATCCACTATTTTATTTGTTTTGTTGTTTGTTGAACGACATCTGATTTTTGTGCTGTTTATTAAGCAAGGAATGAAAACTTTTATTGCAAATATCAGCTTGGTTATTAGAAATTTTGGTCACTCAGAAGAAAAGAAACAACAAACAATTTGACAGGGAGCACTTAGATTTTTTAAATGACTTCTGAGACACCCCATTAGTAGTGTATTTTGGCGATTTTGACGTTCCATACGACTGACTCCGAATTGTTAGTTCACGATGGGTATATCTATCTTCTGTTTCTGAGTTCTGTCTGTTTTGTTTTACATCAGTCTTTACTCCCCGCTCATTGGGTGCGAAAAAGTTTATGTAAAAGTTGTCAATATCCCCACAATGGATCCAGCAATCTCCCCTATGTTTTGGCGGATAAAATTTCTGTTGTTTTCAATTTAGCGTTAACTCTATGGTTAAAGCATATTAACTGAGCCTCCCTGACCAGGTTTTTTCTGGTAAATGTAACTGCTCTCTTTTAACTAAAAGAGAAGCATCCGTGGTAATCAGTTTGAATTATCTCGGCCATTCACAGATATGCGCGACATAATCTTCCCTATAAATGCAGTCAGTTTTATTAACCTTTTCCGGCACTCGCTTGTTTCTTTAACCCAGACGAGAAATGATGTTTACTTTGGGACACCAGGAAAATTTCATGAAAACAATATGATTATCTTGCAAGATCATGGCAATGTGAATATTATGCAAGATCTATTAAAATGAGTGGCTGCTTATATTGGAAGAACATGTAAGACCATGACTGTCTTGAGAGATCTTACATGATACAAAGCGAGTGGATAAAATACTAGGCTCCTGCAAAGTTGTTTCAGTTAAGTTTCTGAAAATTAGGAAAAAAGCAACATCTGTTCACTATGCTAAGCGTAAAATGATACCTCAACATTGAGCAATAGATGCTAAAATTGAGAAAGTATCCTCGTTTTTTGGTTCTCAGATAATTAAACAATTTCGTTATTTCATTTGAATCCAGCCCACTAATTTGCACATACGTAAAAGTTTACAGATATTTTTTGTAAAAGATTTTTATTCGCGATTTGGCCTATTTTAGGTAAGTAGTAATCACAGGCAGCAAACAAATAGTGTTTAAATGTGGTATCAGCTAAGCAGTGATGAGTACAGCATATTGTTAAAAGGATCTCATAAGGCAGTAAAAATTGGCAATATATTTTCATCAATAAGACAATACATTTTAAATCCAAATGTGCATTTTTTCTTTCAAATTGATCATTTTTTGTCAAAAACTTATTATTTTTTAATCGTCTTTCCTGTTAGTTCAAATCCCAATACTTTCCATTGGATAGTTTTTTTCTTTTTTGCCCCACACTGCACTCTTAAAATCTATTTTGATGTCTAAAGTATAACTTTAGACAGGTTTTAGTTATGTTGTTGGTAATTATCTGAAGGTTTTGTCCTTCTAGAACATTTCAGCACACATTACTTATATGGATGCTTGCCACCGACTTAGCAAGGCCGGATTTTTTGATAGAGGAATAACTTCATTTAACCAACAGGCGCCCTTAAGACAAAATTACGTTTCCGCAGTTACTAGTAAAAAGACCTACCAGAAATTTTTTTTCGGCTGACCAGTCAGAATTGGGGAAAATTTATTATTTAAATTTATGATGTCGAATGTAGGCCAATGCCGGCTAATGTTCTTGCAAAGGTTAAACTGAACTTGAGAGTAAAAACAACTTTTTTGACACAAGGTTCAGCATAAACTGCTAGTGCTTCCTTGAGTAATAATCGCAGAAATTGAGATTAAACCCCCGTGCTGTTATTGAGCTGTACACAATTGAACGATTCGAATGTTTTATTTGAGTTAGTTCCACTATTTGAAATAAAAATTTTTTCCTTCCTTTTTTTCCCTTCATTTCGTCTTTTTTTCTTTACCTTCATTTCAGTTTGTTTTATATTTTAATACTCATTTTAGAAAAACAAGTTATTCTGTACGTCAGTAAAACAATATTCAATTAGCAGCCATATTGGTTTTTGGAAATTAAAATAAGTGCAGTAAGTGAGTGAGAAGCTCCTTCATGTCATATTCTGTTCAGATAACCTGTAGAGTGTTTTTCTATCTTTGTGTATCTATTTCTGTCTTATTGAAAGCATCTTTTTGTACACTCGTTCCCTCTGCCCAGAAAACTGATAGTAATTAAATGTTTCGAACTGTTCTGTTTGCATTTATAAGTTTCCTCTCATTGATTTTTTTTGTGAACACGTTGTCTTTATCGATTGTTTATTACTGGGACTGCTTCCAACAATGGGCAATATTTCTAGTTCTCCTTGAAAATTTTCAAACACTTTCAATTTTTTTCAAATTTTTCCTTAAGAAAAATGTTTGAGACCTGAATATTTTTTGTTGAACCGACGACTTAATTTTCTCATAAGTTTGGTTGAAAACGAGTTTTTTTGCGACCATCCCCCCTCGAAGGAAATCATATTTGTTGTTGTGGGTAATGTAATACCTAATTGTCTCGATATTTATGATCTGTTAGACCTTGCATCCAACTCTCAAATAAATGTTTTTTTTTCTTTTCATTGATTGTAATATCCGTAGTTTTCTAAAATACCATTGTACAAAATTACTCATAGAGCATTTAATAAGTAATCGGATTCTTTGTTCAATTAATCCGTTGCAATTATAATTGACATTCACGTAAAAGTATACAAAAATTTTAGGTAAAAGATTTTTATACGCCATTTGTCCTATGTTAGCTGCGTAGTAATCACAGACATCAAATTAGCATCAACAAAGTGTTTTCACTTGATATCAGCTCATCAGTGATGAGTACAGTGAGTTTTGCTTTGTTATACAGGATCTGATAAAGCAGTAAAAATTGGTAACCTATTTTATCAATAAGTCAATACAACTTAAATCCAAATGTGCATTTTCGCTTTCAAATTGATCGTCTATTTTTGTCAAAGGCCTATTAGTTTTTCATTATACTTCGTGTTACTCCAAATCCCAAGTTTTTATTTTCGACACTTTTTGCCTTTTTTGCCCGCACAGCACTCTTAAAATCTATGTTCATACATAAAGAATAACATTAGACAGTTTTGTATTATGTTGTTGGTAAAACCATGTGAACGTTCTTTCTTTCTGGAATATTTAAGCACACTTACTTTAATGGATGCTCAAAAATTTGCCAACAATTTTGCAAGGCTTGATTTTTTGATAGAAGTAATTTCATTTAATCAACAGGCGCCCTTAAGACAACATTTCATCTCCGCAAATATAATGTTGTCACTAGTGAAAAAGACCTATCAAAAGAGAATTTTTTTCAGTGGACCACTCAGAATTGGGGAAATTTTTAAAAAAAATTATGCTATGTTGAATGTTGGTCAATAAGGGCTATTATTCTTGAAAAGTTTAATATGAACTTTTGAGGAATAACAACTTTTGTACACAAGGCTAAACATGAACTGTTAAAACTTCCATGAACAAAAATAGCAGAAATTGATATTTACTTTGAGGTGTTCTGGGCTGTACAAAAATAAACAATTCGATCATTATAATTGAGTTAATTCCACTATTTGAAATAATTTTTGTGTCTATATTTTTTACCTTCAATTCATTTTGTATCAATCGATTCTGTATCGTCGTTTATTAAATGTAAGGAAGCATCGGTATCGTCGGTTTTTAAACGTAAGAACGCATCGTTATTGTCGTTTTTAAACGTAAGAAAGCAACGGTATAATCGTTTTCAAACGTAAGAAACCATCGGTATTGTCGTTCTAAAACGCAAGGGAGATTCGGTTTCGTCTTTTTTAAAAGTAGGAAAGCATCGGTATTGAGGTTTCATCCAGTTCATTTTAGAACCATGATGGTAATATGAAATACTGTCGGAAAATTATCTCAAGTTGAGCTGAAATAGGTTAAACACTGTCGGAAAAAATCTACATTTGAACTAACAAACAACTTTTTGAGATTTTCCAGTATGTTTTGGGTGTGTTCCCCACCTCCTTCTCTCAACCGGGCTCGGGAACGGCTACGGCGGAATCACAAACACAAATATAGGAGAAATGAGTCCGAGCAAACGGTAAAAATCAGCGTTCTAAGACTCTCTCAGAGTAAAATCAAACAAACAAAATAAAACCAATTATAACATATAGGTAAAGATATGTCGGAAAATTGCCTCAAGTTGATTGAAAAAACCAACTTTTGAGTTTTCCTGTATTTTCTGGTGGTGTTTCTCTCCTCCTTTCTCATCCAGGCTGGGGACCGGCTACAGCGGAGTTATAAACAAACAACTATAGGAGAATTGAGTCCGAGCAAATGGCAAAAATCCGCGCTCTAAGACTCTCCTCAAGAACAAAACAAAAAAATTTTAACATAATATAGCTAAAGTTTTGTCGGAACATTATTTAAGTTAATTGAAAAAACCAACTTTTGAGATTTTCCTGAATTATCTGTTGGTGTTTCTCTCCTCCTTTCTCATCCAGGCTGGGGACCGGCTACAGCGGAGTTATAAACAAACAACTATAGGAGAATTGAGTCCGAGCAAATGGCAAAAATCCGCGCTCTAAGACTCTCCCCAAGTAAAACCAAACAAAACAAAAAAATTTTAACATAATATAGCTAAATGCATACCTACTTTGTATAATAATTTTCCCTAACAACTTGATGAAAGTTTCCTGCGTAGTCAACCAAACATACCGACCATTTCTGAGTTATGAAACCAAAAATAGCAAACGTTTTTTTACGTCTTTTAATCAAACATACCAACTCTGGCTAAACCGAACATGCCGAATCTTGCAAAACCGAAAATACCGAAGCTTTCTTACGTTCCAGACCGAACATACGGACAATTTCTTTCATTTGAAACCGATCATACCGAACAAACCGAACATGCCTACCATTTCTTACGTATAAAACCGAACATATCGAACATTTCTTTCGTCGTTTTTGTTCGGTCTTCTCAACTAGGGCGTTTATCAATCAAATTTAATGTATTTTGATTTTATGCGAGAATGATCATCAATTAAAACCAATTCGTCGTTGTTGAAGATCTTTGTGTTGTAATTGGCTGTGTGAAATCCCATTGAGTTAGAATGGTGCAACTATATGTCGAATGAATTTGTTTACTTGGGAATTGCAAGCACTGCTGCTCTTAAAGCCTTCCTGCTTAGCTGGATCAAAGGATTAACTGTTTGCCCATTTTGTCAACATTTTCTAATCCAACTTCATGGTGAATAGATTTTGCAGCTCACAGACCCGTGAAGAAATTTCTGACAACTAGAACAAAAATATCGCGCCTTCATTGATCATAACTACTGAAACACTTAAAAGGACAGGCAAGTTTCTTATTCATTTATTCAAACTGGGTGGAAGAGTTGCTATTATATCCTCAGATTCATGTGATTATTAGTTATTGTCTCACCTTTGTTGTTGTAGAATACAGTTTTTATTATAACAAGCAGAAAGAACACATTGAAAGAGATATTTGATTTAAATGAGTTTCAAAAAACAAAAACAATTGTAGCTTTTAAATAATTTTTAATAGAAGAGTCTTTGGCAAAAAGCAAAAAATTCAATCTTATTAGTATTTGTAAAGTTTAAAAAGAATGTTTTGTCGGATTCATAATTTGCCAGCATAAGAATTAGAATTTTTATCTGACAACTACTGTCATCCGAGCCATAAGAGCCATAAAAACAACCTTTTCATACGAACAATTTGAGCCGAGGAAATCAAGAACAGTAAGTCGTACAACAATTATCTTCCAACAACGAAGTGAAGTCCTCTGACTCCAAGTGACTGCTAGCCACCAAAAGTTGTTTTCAATTACGTAAATTGTGCGATATATTAACTATTATAAACAAAACAAAGAGTTTATCCAGCGAACACAAGCAGAACTCAAAATTCCACAAACAGTTATACATATGGACGGTGTTGAAGTCATTAACAATATGCAAAACCTGAAAAGGTTGTTGTTCAATTATATTGCATTTAAATATCAATGGGCCCAAAATCAGAACTGTAACACCAAAGGAATCAAAATAATTTTATGAAAACACATATTGTCAAAACCAAGAAACCACCATATGCGACATAATAGCAAAAAAGACATTAAGTTTTGCTTTCCCAAAAAAGGGATGGAATATGTCATTAATGCGATTTGATAATATGTAAAAAAGCAGAAAAAACAAGGAGTTGATGACGTTGTCCATTTTTTTCGAAACAATTCTTTTGTACTAAGTCAATAAAGCCACCGACTTTTAACTGGAATCATTAAATAATATCAATTTTATATCCAGAAGAACAATCAATTAATTTTTGACGGGAAACGGCTTCAAAGCCCTTAAAACCAAACGCAATACAATAGTCAAACAATTTGATTTACGTTTTCTTTCAAAGACAATGAGAACCGTCCTTAATGTGTTAATGTGACAAAAAAACAAAAATGAAACTCAAAAACGGCAGGTGTCCTAAGTCACAAAATATTTTTAACACTTAAAGCTTCAGTGCCACAAAACAACTCCTTAATAACCGCACAAAAGATCAGTTTGTCCTCTATAAAAAAGAAGCAGCCTATTGGTACTGAGACTATGCTAGAGGTTGCCAGCAACTAGATAAAAATTGACAATGTTCAAGAGTTCACGGACTTTTCAAACCAAACATTTTTAAAAAAAACATATCAGGAAATCAGTTGTACCTCTTACTAGTTGCGACTGAGTCATAAGTTTACTAATTAAAAGCGAATTTATGCAGCACTCCAAATTGCAAAGTCAATCATACAAAAACACACCCTTGAAACCATTCACAACATAAACTATCAAATGAAAAGATAATGATTGATCAATTGAGTCACACAGAAACATCCTTGGGCTTAAATTTCATTGAAAGTTTCTCGAAAACAAACATTTTCAAAGTCATAAATGAGAGCTATTGGATATCAACAAAAAGCAGATTTTATGTTCATTTAAGCCTCTTGAGGAAACGATCTCAACGATTTTGTAATGATAATAAAGCTGCAAAAAGAAAAACAAATGCTGTCAAAACACGAAATTAAATAAATTTTTAGTAAAACACTTTGTGAAATACATATTAACAAGATCTTTTCAGTGGAAACACAAATTATGATTATTGCGCACACATTTTCATGTAATTTGTAGTTGTCAACAATTGAATTTGTAAAAGCATCTATTCTGGTCTGTACGTTAATGAGAAAAAAAGACGAAATTTTTTAAAAATTAGTTTTTATACAAAAGACGTCGCCTCAATTCAAGCTTTGGATTGTCAAATACCATGATGAAGCCTAAAATAGCCTTGGTATCATTTATAACAAAGGTTTCCAAATGTTAGCGAAAGAGATAGTTTGACATCAAATATTTCAACACAGTAAAATTAAATTACACATTGTGGACAAAAGTCGTCTCAAGTTAATTATATGAAAGGATGGAGCCTTCTCAGTATCTAATTTGTGGAGGATAAACATTCTGTAATTCTGTCTGCTACATCTGTCCGCGGTTAAAAGTTTTTCTTCTAAATTTTTAGAGTGTAGTTAAAACACATGAAATGTGTGGATGCCTCTTGAGCGGTAAAGTCGGTAACTAGAGTTGTTGTCGGGAGTCCCTTCAAGAAAATTGTGTGGCTAGTGTCGTCAGAAGGTGGTTCACATCTTGTCGGTTGCAGAACCAGCGGGGTACCAGTTACAGTGACGTCGGTCCGGTGACGTCATTGACGTCGGTCTAGAGGTCGGCCAGTGACGTCAAACCTGTTGTAGTATCCAGCTCTCTCCCACTGTCAATTAGTGACGATTTGTTCCCAGCTGGGTGGAGAACTGCAGTCTGTAGTCTCTGTCGTTGGTACAAAGAGATTTCATTTCACCACGTTTTAAGTTCAGTTTGTTACCTACCAGCTTACCTTTTGCGAACAGAGAAGAGAGGAAAAATATTGTTCTTAATTCTTCCAATGAGAGGAGGAGTACTGTTTAGAGGAAGGAGCATTCAGGAATACATAATAGTTAAATATGAAAATGTGCAACAAATTAAATCCTTTGAGTTTACGAGAACTGGGAAACTTGGAGACGGGACATTGACCCAGAGAGGTGGGACTGTGGCCCATTACTGGAGCCCAAACTCAAACTCTGGAGCCCCGAATGATCCCTAAAAAATTTTAGAAAACCTGGATTCCAAGAGAGACAAGCAGTAGGAGCACGTGGTTAGAGATCAATTTTATAGTGTGAATGCATGGCAAGGAGAAGATTGGGCATCTCTTTTTCCTCCTGTGACGGTTCTCTATCTGAAAGCTTGTCTGTGATCCAATCACCGTAGAAGAGGTTAAATGTATGGATCTACACTACTTTAGTGGCCCCTCCTTCTAAACATTGGAGCTGTTCGATGGGTACCAGCATGGGACGGTGGGTTCTAGCGTATAGGGGAACAAAGTGGTAATAATTTTTGATGGGATCGAAATTCTTCAATGTTCCTTCGCAATGCCCAGAGCCAATGATGTAAAGATAGTTAAGATGATCAATCTTCACAGCGCAAACTGTCGGTGGGTACCAGGGTCGGCTTGTGGGTCTTCGCGTACAGGGGAGCAAAGAGTGAAAAATTTTGAATTAATCGAAAGTTCTCAGAGTTCCTTTGCAGTCCTTGGGTTCAATAATATCTTAGATTAGACAGTACGGCGACGTGATTATCTTGTTCACATTATCAAAAACCTGAGCTGAACTTCATCAAGGGGTTGGTGTTATTAAGATTATGCTTAACAAAGAGATAAATGTGGACAGTGTGTAGAATATTGGCGCCGTTGATCTTGTGGCATTGATTGTTCACGTCCTTCTGTGCTGGATGCAGGGTTGTAGTTAAAAAGGGTCAGGGTCATGATTCTGATAAACACGATATGAAGTCAACTCCGCTTGATTATTGGGTTAATAATAGTCGGTGGGGCAATCGGCCAACGCAAAGAAATACTTAGATATGTGCCAAAGCTTTTCCGTTGGCTGGACGGTATGCTAAGTATTTGACCTTCTCGGGAACATGGATGTCGTTTTTTTTGTTAACCGCGAGGGGCTTGTGAACTGTGGGAAATAAAAACCCGATTGGTGACCTTCTCACGCGGTAATTTCCGTGTCTTGTTGACCGAGCCTTCTGGTTGAAGGTCTCGTGCACGGATTGTTGTCCTTAGATGTCGGCCTGTCATAAGTAGGAAATTTAGGGAACAATTGCTGCGGGCGTGAGGCCGCCACAATGAGCTATCATACCGTGGCTTGTGGTGCACCAACTGTGGGGTTGGCATTTGCAGCGGAGGATAAACCAACGATTGTGAGCTCAGTAAAACCATGCGGATCCTACCAGAATAGGCCCCGCTCGGCACAACCGTCTCTGGGGTTGAGCGTCGTGATTGCTCAGTAGCAACTTCATCGGCCACAGAATGTATCTGGGATGTGTCCTGCTGTCCCGTGAAAAGCGTTTCTTGTGACAAAATGGCTGAATCGGGTATTCTCTTCGGTTCTACGGTGTTTTTCAGTCCCAATATAGACCGGGAGGTTGCCTGGTCCAGACGAAGTAGAGGAAGTGGCGGGTGAATGCAAAGGTCTCACCGGCAACCATTTTCAGAGAGTACAGGCTGTGGCTGTGGTGGTGCTTGCTGTGGTGATTCAGTTTGTAGCCATGGGTTGATTGAAATTGGTGGTGTCACCGATCCAAAGAGAAACCTTTAAGCAAGTAATTGGTAAACTGAGAGTTTGATTTTCAGCAATTCCCTGATAGTCAGAGTTTTCATCACAGGAATCTTTTGTGAGAGATATAGTCTATATACGGCTCCTAGCTGTGGTGGAAGGATAAACAGTGATAAATTGGAGTGGGTAGAGCTGAGCTCTACCGTGGGAGTCAGAGTTTGTATGTGCTGAGCAAAATAATTTCTTAAGGGCATTTCAAAACTTTTTGTGTAATAGATTCGATTCAGGTTGTGAATGTGTAAGACTGCTCTTCGTGGACTGTTTTCGCTTTCTTCTCTTTGTGGACTGTGGTTAATTTTTATTTGAGTCTGTTTCAAAAAACAAGATTACGAAAAGTGTCCGAAGAAGACTGATAAAATTATCTCAGCCAATGTGATAATATTTTTCAGACTTCAAGCATTAAATGCGCTGCGAAATATGCCAAAGAAACATTGTAAACAATTAAACACTGTCCAAACAAGGGCTGTATCTTTCAATACGTACCATTGGTATCAAGATTTTACAGCAAGAGAGTCATTCACATAATTCCCGTTAATTAAATCACGCCAGTCAAGGCAGCGAAGTGTGAGTTCTTTGCCATTAGTTACAAATGTGTTTTCTTTATGTAATAGTGAAAATTGGGCTTGTATTCTGCAAAATCTTGTTGAGCAATTTCTACAAAGTTTGTATTCTTTGCTATTTAAAAATTCTCCGCGGCGTCTCCAACTATTTGGTTAAATTTCATCTTGTCGGTGGAATTTTTTTAAATCACTTTAACTAAATTTGCCAATTTCTTAATCAGTAAATATTATTTGCGTAAATGGGCTTTCAATTTCATTTAGTGTGATCTTTTTAACATTGCTTCACGCCATAATTGGGTACGGTGTCAGATAATATGAATCATCGTTGTCCGTGTTGAGCGTGACTTGATAATTAAATTTATAAGAACTTCATGGTGGATTAATTGTTCGAATGAATGTTTTATGTGTAAATTGGACCACGGATTGTATTTTATTTTGGTAATGGAGGTGTGTTCGTTCAAAACGTTAGTCTTCCGTAACATATAAGGGGATTGTTTTGCATTGAAAGATTGAGAGATTGAGAACATATTTGGGCTTTTTAGTTTAGCGAATGTGTTTCTATAGCAAATGATTACCAGCATTTTGATTTAAATTTCTATTGATATCACATTACTTCCTATAGTCTGAGAAACTGTTGTGGTTCATTTCTAAAAGTACTCTACTAATTGCAGAGTTCATTTTTCTGTGTATTTGTAAATCAAGAAGTACAGCGCCGAACCAGTTTTGCTTTCCAAAAATTTCTTACTTTTGAGACTTACTTTATATTTTCGATTCTTGTGGTTTAACGTAACCACTTTTAACTTGATCTCTTGCACAGTGACACGGGTAGTGGTACATTTGGTTTTGTTATATGACCTTCTTTAATATCTGATGATGGTCATTTTTAGAAAGGTTAAAACCATCGTGATATTATATAACAGTATCTTGATACTGTGTCGCGTGAGATTGGCAATCTTTATTACATTGGTATAATTTTTATTGGAAATACTCTCAATCTAGATGGTGCAGATATTAATTGTCTTTAAATGGCTTGTGTACATGTGCGCATTGTCTTTGCTTCCAATGTTTTTTAATTATTCAATAAAGTACATTTTTTGAAACTTTATCTTTTGGGCCGCTGATTGTCCTACATCATAGCTTTGACAGTGATCACTCGGCTCCCAAATTTTTGTGGCTTCTTTTACGTGTTTTGAGCATAGTACTCAATTAAAATGTTAAATTAAATTCTGATATTTTTATAATATAAACGAAGAGAGAGTGCGATATTAGTTTAGTCGAAGCGACCATTCTACTGTATGGATAGACATGAGATTCGTAGATTGAATTGATCACATGGCCATTTGCCCAAGGATTACGCTGTTGCTTTTGAAACCGAACTCTTGCTTTGTATACAAGGTTATTGTGGTGAAAATCAAAGGGATTGAACCGATCGATTCGGAACCTCCACTGTTTCGCTTCACAATTTGACTGCCAGCGAGGATCAATGAGAAGATTGGGTGGTATTAGTTTAAGTTCAATGTGATATTCATTAACAAAATCAATCTTCTCAAGTTATCTACAAATCTAATTTTCTGTTGGAAAGAAAATTCTTTCCATATTGTAAGCAACCACTTTTAGTGATCAAACGTTCTAGCCTCTTTTAATTGCAATTTTGTGGCAAAACTTTCTTAGTTGCATAGTTTTGCATTTAGGGCAAATGCATTAATAGGAACTGTTTTTTTGAGGAAAAAAAGAGACTTGTGCGGGCAGAATTTGGAAATCTGCAGGTTTGATCTTACATTCTCTAATGCTATTGAGCTTACAGTGCCGTATATATGTGATATGTTGTGATGAGCATTCATAGATTGTGACGATATGAACTTGTAACTCAGATTTTGGAACCGATACGCTTTGTTTATCAATAGCAACGGTTTATTCTAGATGCAGCGAATAGAATAATTTAGTGAGCAATTTGATTAGATTTGTAGTGGATATGTGTACGATAATCCTGTGTGATTACTACATAATTCGAAATACCCTGCTGTGCTTTTTGTGTAGTTGTCAAATCTATTGTGATTTTCTTGTGAAATAAATGGAAAATAAATGGAGAAGGGTTAGTTTTTACTCTGAAAATACATGGCGCGGCTGCTGGAGATCAAGAACTAGTTTGTCTTGCTCGAGGGCGAAATCAATAGGAAATGCTATATTGGATTGTTTTTTAGCAAGTTGCGTGCTCTCTGCTTTTATACCGGAGTAATTGTATATGACTTTATTTTTCTCGGTTTGAACCAATTATGTAGTTGTTCCTTGTTAATATGATCTTCGAATGGGTCGGATTGTGAGACTACAGGCTTTGAGTCTTATATCGAGGGTATGGCGCGTAAGTACGTGTTGTATCTGATTGTCTTCCAATGCAATGACAGGAGTGTTTGTCTGGATCTGGCTTTGGTGAGTTCAAGCCCAAAGTAATTTTTGTTTTAACTGAGTGCTTCATTGAGATAAAAATGTTAAATGAGGGTGTTCACTGAGTTTGAGAGTAGTCTCGCTTTATTCAACACTGGTCCTTGTGGGAGAGCATTAATTTTATTTGACTTTTGCGAACGAGATGGTGATGAAAATTGTGAGCTTTGAGGCCCTGAGCCAGTTGATTTGTTGCAGTTTGATATTATCGTTTCGGGCAAATTCGTTTATTGTAGAAACAGTGTGTATTCGATGTGATAAAACTGCGCTTTGACTCTATGAAGTGTTAGCATAATTAACTTGAGTTGGTTAAAAATTTAGAAGTATATATGGCATAAAGCACTTTGTGGCAAAGCTATGTTGATTATTTCAAAGGTTATTTTCTTGGCTCTAATAGGGAATAGCGTATTACTGATTGAGTGTACATTAGGACGAGGTCAATCTGCATAATTGGTAGAAGTAATGACTGAGTAGGACGTCCTTTTGCTTCTTGAGATTGTAAATATTTATTTGAGTTCAAAGGATGATTTTGTGCGCGGAATGTTTTGTTTTGTCACTATAAGGACACGTTGCTACTTTTATGTTCGGGGGAGCACTGAAATTAGTAATTGATTGATAATTAGGGGTCGCTATGATGTAATTGTTTTTCATACGTAGACAAATCTTCAATGGAATATTTTTAACGGGCGTCAGACAGTACAACAAAAGTCAAGAGATTTTATTTTTCAAATGTAGTCTGATCGCTACGCAGTGAGATTATGACGGGCGCAATTATGCTGGCAGATGAGAAAAAATCTTTAAAAATTAGAAAAAAATTGTTGGAAGTTTGTTGAGTGTATATTCTTTCCTTTGAAATGAGAAAATTATATGTGGATTTCTCAATTTGACTTGAAAGGGATCTCGCTATCCAACGTCAGCGTGTCTTTAAAATGCTTAACTTCGTATGAGGCTGGGATAGCGTCTAGGTTTATGGTTTATTCGAGGTGTGTCCAAAGTAGATCTGAGTGTTTCGGAGAAGCTCGTGTTAGGAAAATTGGAAGATAGAGTAGTGCAATATCTTCGTTGTGGAAATTTCTGATGCAGAGAAAACCACTCAGAGTAACCTCAGAATACAATTAGCGATGAATGTTGAAACAAGTTTTTGTGAACTCTGATTGGTTTAGTATTGAAATATGCGATATATCTGAATACTTCTGCGTAGGGAGTTTTTTTAATATAAAATCTCTGGCTTTTGCTGAGAAGTGATATTCATAACTGTGGCACTTGTCATGTAGTTATTTTCAGCGTTGTGACATCAAAAACGTGGTTGAGGTGAGGGATAGCAGGAGACCTGCTATGCGCTGATGTTTGTTTTGTGATTGAGACGGTGCTGGTTCAGTCTCTCTTAGGACTCACTTGTTGTTGTAAACACGTGAGAAGTTTGTAGTTTAGGAGAGAATGTGCGGAGATGTTCAAAATTATCTGTTCTGTGAGCGGTTGTTTTGAAAACTACAACGAGACTGAGGGAAGAACTGTGTGACTGCTCTTTGTATTAAAAAGAGGTTTGTGAAAGAGAGACTCAAGAAATACGGATGAAAAGAAGATCGGCCTTACTGCAACTTTTATTGGGGACAAAAAAATATGGAGTCATGTCTTGTAAGATTAATGGAATTGAGTGTTTTAGCCACACCAATCCGTGGGGGAATTTTCAATTTAATTTCAATTAACTTGTTTTCTTTTTAATCTACGGTGAATAGTCTAAGATAGCAGCTGATAAATTAGTTCACCAGTGAAGTCATCGTGGGATTCTTTCTTGTTTGCGTTTTTCCAATGAATTCAATTGTTTTAGGGAGAGAAGGGTGAAAGCAGTATCCAAGATCGTCTCCCTGTTTTGGAGAAGTATGCTTTTGTTTTTTCCCACTGCTTCTTTTTTTGGAGGTTATTCTATGTTATGCTAAGCCGCGTTCGGCTAAATAGTGTGAGAGAGTATAATATTTATATACTTGTAATATTATTTGAGTATAATAGTCGGTTGCCGTGCAGAAATCTTAGACCCTGTAGATGTAAAGGCTCTGTAGTCTTTCGTTGGTTGCTTTCTTAAACGGACACCTCTGTTATGATAATTTTCCGATTTAGTATTAGTTGGTCTAAACTGGTGGGATTGAGGAAAAATTTGTAGTTCATGAGTTTGTACTTCTTTTGTAGTTCATGATAAGTTGGTGCTGCCTAGATTAAACGATACGCATTTCGTCCTTCCTCTTGGTCAATTTTTGTTTTTGTATTCGTGAAAAAGAGTTAAAGGAGAAGAAATTCTTGATTTATTTTCGACTAAATAATTTTAGGGAAAGCGAACAATATAGCTTCTATGGCAAACTATTTTCTCCACGAGGAAGATTCTAGTTTACAAGTTAATAGTGTGGGAGTTTCTATTGTTTTATAGTGTCCTACGTTTTGTAATTTGTTTTTTATAGAAACTCCAAATTTTAATGTTTTATTGATTGATAGCGCATATGATTAATTTTTTGGTTGTTGGGTTTTAGCAACACGACAAATTGAAAACGAACGGAGAGGTTTAATTTGGCTCCAGTAATTATGAATTACGTTATAGACATCGGACAGTGTCTTTTCTCCACTAAGAAACCAAGACGCTAAGTAAGATTGCCTTTGGATAAAAAATGATCGAGAGTGTTTATTTCGAGAGTGAATTACAGGGAGAATTTTTCGTTGGTTTTTCAGTATGCCATATTGTCTATAGCGGAAGATAAATGAAACACTATTGGTGTTTTATGTCAACAAGATCATATGGGGATAGCGGTTTTCAGTTTTTGTGACCAGGTGTCATATTGGGTATCTAAAACAATGCGTAGACATGTAGTAAGTTGTTAATTGTTTTTTTACAGCTAAACCATTAGAACACAGATGATAAGGCGTGCGAGGCTTAAATTGTACCTTGTATGTACGCCGAAATAATGTGAAATCGGCCTTAAAATTTATATTTCCCTTATCGGTGACTGGTATTTCGTGGATTCCGGATTTTGCAGTCCAGTGAGCGAACAGTATATTAAGTAATTTAGCTGCGTTAATTGTTGGTGATGTTTGTAAAAAATACTTCATTTATCAGATTGATGTAAGAGTTACAATAAGAATGGGTTCAATTGGAGATTTTGTGTCAATTGAGATACGGTAGTTGAAGAACGGTAAAACTTCTATACATGACTGTTCTGGAGCCATCATAGGGTTTAGCATTGTTTTGTACTCATCGTCAGCAGGAGAAGCGACCTAGTAAGTCTGAAAGTGAAACGTTTTTACCTATCGTCAAAATAGAGTGTAAAATTTGAATTTTCATTATGATAAATAGAATTTGTAAACTCTGTGTTGTTGTTTTTTGTTCTGCTTGAAGAGAAAGATAATTTGTTTTTTATCTGTGTTTTAGAAAAAAGAGGGTGTCCTGGCCCTTTTAAAAAGAATTCGCTTTGTGCGTAAATTATTGTTGAAAACACTCAATAATATATAGTCTACGTTCTGCTGTGGAGAAAAAACACAATTCGAGGAAATCATTTCCATTTTACCGTATTGCTGTTTCTAAAAAAGAACTGCGCTTATGTTATAGTTTGAACCTTCACATAAAATGTTGAAAGGTTTTCTGGGTTTAGGATAGCGAGACGTAGATTGCCATTGGCTATTTTTCATCAATTTGTCAAAAGTCTGTGGTAAACCTGGTGTGCATCTGAAGTCAATTGAGTCTCCAAGTTGAAGGTAAAAGGGTGTTATTTCAATCTGCAGTTTTTAGATATGTTTTGGGATGCATTTGAGAAATGAAACGTAGTTCTACGTAGTTCCGTATTTCGTTTATGTTTTTGGTGCTTGACGTCTATGAAAAACAACGACCATCAGTTTTCATGGGTAATGATGATTAATTTTATTCTGATGCCCAAAAAATTTTAACAATTCCAGAAGGATATTTAATTGGAGCGGCACTGAGATCTTTGGTGTTCTTAGCATTATGTCTATTTTTTCGTCTTGCATAAAGACGTCGTCAAATATGCAACTGTTTTATTTTCCGGCATAGGTGGTTTGAAGATTCTACTAATGGTTCAAAAATACTACTCATGAAGATGAGAAAGTGGCTGGGCCGATTGAAAAAGAGCAGAATGATCTTTTGGAGCATTATTTTGTTCTGCAATAACAAAAACCGTTAACCGTTGGGAAAGTTTCTCTAGTGACATCTGATCATATGCGCTACTCATATCGGCTATTGAGAAAATTGGTCTCTTAATAGGTGTTAGAATCATTTATATTGGCAATATTGGCCAACTATCATTTGTATCGCCAATCATAGTGACCAGTTGTCGGGCATATAGAACTATTATCGTTTTTGGAGTTTTATTGTTGGATTATTAAATTTTTTCCCTATAGTGAGGGAGTCAGTGTTTGCTAGGGCTATATTACAAGAGGTTAGTATGCCGAGTAGATGTTGGTTATTGTAGTTGTAAGCGTATGGCGCGCTGTATTCTAAAGACTGGGTTTCCATTAAGTGAGAGACTGAATTCCACTTTGAAGTCTCCAACATCAAATTTTGATTTTGGTTAACAATTTTGGTACTGTATTAAGAGGTAAGTTTATTGTTCAAATTGTGTGTGATTGTTTGAGTTTTGTTTGCAAAGGTGAATATTTTAAGAGTTGTTTCCTTGTTTTGTAAAGGAAGATATATCTAAAGGGACAGAACCTTTCTACTTTGCTAAAAGATTCCGTTAATGTTTTCCGGTTAAATATAGACAATATAGTTTTTTCAGAAACTCCAATGCGCTGTGAGTCAAGTTATTAAAAAAGTACGCATCCTTACTTTCTTTGAAGTTGTTTACGCCGCACTTCGTAGAATTATAGACTTTCAAGGAAGTAACTTGTTGTGTTTAGCCAATAAATTTGATATCGTTACCGCGTGATCCAAACAGTTAGAAATTGTATTTGTACAAATAATGGGAAAGGGTTTTTCAGATTTTAAACTTACGTTATAGAGAAAAGTATTTTTTTATTATTTGCTATGAATGAAAGAGAGAAACAGACAGAAACAGAGTTTGAAAGTATAGATTTTTATGTATAGGTTTTCTATGAAAATTTGGGAGTAGTACGGTGAGGGTTTTGTTGATGATTCGTAGATTTCGAGTGTCCTTTGTTCATCTTTTTTGTAATCAATTCTTGTTCTGAGCATTTAATTTGTTTTACATTTTTTCAAACAATGGCGTTCCAAGAAAACCAAAACTGGTGTTCAATACAATAATATGAACGGTGTCTTTTGGAATCGACAACTCTCAGTAACATCTGGTCATAAGTAAAGTTTGACTGTCTGATTAGAATGTAATTTAGCATTGTTTGCTGCAGAGAGAACAGTTGCGTTTGAAACTTTTGTGGTACTCTTTCTTGTTGTTCCAATTGTCATTATTTAACACGTCAAGTGTAGCTCCAAAATTGGTTAGAAAATCGATTTCTGTATGTGATGTGATAAAATTCTGTTGTGGTTATATGTTTTTGGCTTGTATAAGGTAAGTGTACTACGCATATATTACTGTAGATAAAGTAAAAATAATAATAATAATAATAATAATAATAATAATGATAATAATAATAATAATAATAATAATAATTATCATAGTAATAATAATAATAATAACAATAATAATAATGATAATAATAATAATAATAATAATAATAATATTAATAATAATAATAATAATTGTGGTACATGGGTAACCACTTAACCTCAAAACTATTATATCCTTGAAGCAGTAAATCAATACTATCATATGCAGTATGTAATTCATCATGTTTTGTTAACCATTGGAATCGCCGCGCGATTCTTCATAGTGTTGAAAGTGACAGGTTTTTACGCACTAACATACTAACCACGAAATGGTCAATTGCAGTCTGCCTTAAGTAAACGTAAATTCAAGTTGTGCGTTAATCTTCTCTTTGTACAATATTTAAGCTACTTAGTTAAGCGTGAAGGAACTAAGTACCACATGGCGCAGTCAGCGGAAAAAGGAAGAACAATATTAGGACTGGAACCATTTTGGGAACGACCCAGCTCCAACCCCCCCATCCCATGGGAAAAGTGGAGAAGTCAACTCAAGATGGCCCTCGTTGCAAAGACAAACATCGAACTAGATGAACTCCTAAGAGAGAAACCGACAAAAGTCATATATCCCCCGGAACCAGTGGAAGAACAACCAGTGAATAATCCAACACAAACAATGGAGAGGGAGAGACTCACTAGATATAGTCAGGCAGTAGCCAAATGGAAAAACGAGTGCAATCTAATCGATAGAATAGGGGTGTTGTGCGGCGACAAGCCATGGGACATTGCAGACAAGAAGGCAAAATCAATGGTGCATCTAACAATTGGAATCGAAGGACGCAGGATGCACACCCGAAAATACCCACACACAAACGTCGAGAACATCACGACACAACAACTGTGGGAAGAATTAGAGTTGACATTCATAAGACCGAGGAATGTCACTTTTGACCGGTATCTGTTGCTAACCAGACGTCAACAAAAAGGTGAAACCATGGAACAATTCCATTCGGCCCTACGATCCCTAGCAGAATTCTGCCAACTAGGAGCTCTAGAAGACGGATTGCTAAGAGACATCTTCACAGCCAACATGAATGATCCAGAAATACAAAAAGAACTCCTGAAGGTAACACTGGAACCAGAAAAGGCACTAGAATTAGCCATCAGTATTGAACTAGGCGCACGAAGCCAACTAGCCATACAGGCAAAATCCACAACAGACCCGTCAATGGTATCAATAGTAGGACGATCGGAGCCCGTCCTAGCAATCACCAGTTCAAGGTTCCGAGGAAACTTTAGAGGCAACTATAGCCAGCCCAGAGGCATATTCACACAGTCCAGAGGCAACAATAACAACAACACTCAGTCAACCAGGCAACAGGTACAACACAATTGTAGGAACTGCGGACAACCCTGGACACAAGACCACAGAGCCAAATGTCAAGCACTAGGCCAAACATGCAGAAGATGCAATAAGCCCAACCATCTTGCCAAGGTATGCCGCTCGAACCTAAACAGAAACAACAATAGAAACATTAACGAAATCGAAGAAATACACAATACACAACACGAGGACAACATAAACATGGTCTCCGTAAACAACGAAATAGAGAGCATAAGAGACGACTCAGAAGAAGACTACAGTGTAAACCTAGTCTCCCCAACGGAAGGATCAACAACCCCCACCAAACTAAACGTGACTTTCGGAAACAACAAATATTGGGTTATGATCGACTCCGGGAGCTCTAACAGCTTAATCACAGAGCGGATGGCCCACGAGATAGAGGAGCGAGACAAAAATGGTTGGTGGAGTCGTAAGACGAACCCAACCAATCTAAGAAGCTTCACGAACACCCCAATCAAGAACAAGGGAACCGTGTACTGTGACGTCCAATGCAACGGGTGGAACGCAGGAAGAGCCGACCTCATCGTGGTACCAAACAACCATAGAGCACTAATAGGCAGAGACCTCTTCCAAGGACTAGGCATTCAAGTCAACCAACAGACATCCCGAAAATCGGAAGGTAAGAATGTTGCGATGATAGAAAATCTGGATAGCCAAAACTTAAAACAATTAATAGCCAAACAATTCCCCGGTCTTATAAAACGAAAAGGACGATCAGTAAACCACACAGTAAAATCCAAATTTAAAACCAACTTCACCCCTATTCACCAACGAGGTCGAAGAGTACCAATACACTTACAAAATCAGGTCGAACAGGAACTCAAAAAATTAGAAGAGAACGGCAACATAATAAAACTGGAAAAATGCAGCGACAAAAACTTCACATCGCCAATTGTAATAACAGTCAAAAGAGACAAAACGATAAAACTAGCCATGGACTCTAAAGTTATAAACAAAGCCATCCATAAAAACAAATATCAGATGCAAAACATAGATTGCCTAATGGACAACATTGCTCAATCAATCTCGGTATCGTCGCACGAAGGCGAGGTACTTTTTTCAACAATCGACTTACGGTACGCATACAGCCGAATACCGCTAGATGAAGCAACAGCAAAACAATGCAATTTTAATATAGTAGGCGGCCAAGCCACCGGAACGTACCGATTCATAACAGGCTTCTACGGCCCAACTGACATGCCGGCAGAATTCCAAAAAGCCATCGACAGCACACTAAAAGGTCTTAGAGACACATATAGTTTCTTGGACGACATAATTATAGTCTCCGGCGGAGGAATTAAAACTCATAAGGAAAAAGTTTTCAAATGCCTACAAAAACTCGACAAATAAAACCTCAGCATAAACCTAGAAAAATGCCACTTCGCAAAATATAAGATAGAATGGTTAGGATTCGAAATCAATCAAAACGGAATAAAGCCACTCGTCAGTAAAACCGAGGCCATTCAAAACCTAAAAGCCCCAAACACATGCAAACAACTAAAATCGTTCCTCAGAAGCGTCCACCACCTAACCAAATTTGTTCCAAATCTAGCAATCCAGTGTAGAGTCTTTAGAGACCCTCTGAAAAAAGACATCAAATATAAGTGGGAACATAAACACCAAGTAGCATTCGAAAATATAATATTACACATAAAAAACATAACAGAAAATACGCACTACGATTCCACCCGAAAAACGAGAGTCAGAACAGACGCATCACGTTCCGGACTCGGAGCCGTGCTAGAACAAGAATCGAACGAAGGGTGGGAGACAATAGCATATGCCTCACGTTTCCTAAATAAAGCTGAAGAAAAATATAGCATAAATGAACTAGAACTTTTAGGTGTAGTGTGGGCACTCGAACATTTTAAACATTACCTCTACGGCCATTATTTTACTGTACAAACAGATCATAGAGCACTTTTATCCATATTGAAAGAGAGATCTACGAAAGCCCATCAAAGTAGACTAACACGTTGGTGTGACAGGTTAATCCCATTCCACTTCCAAATTGAACACATACCAGGATCAAAGATGGGATTAACAGATTACATTTCAAGAAACCCGAATAACAAAGCTAAGCCAATAAGCCGATACAATGAGGACTTTGTGATCGCGCAAATAGACGCAGATAAGCAAACTATATATGCAATAACACAACGTGGGAGGCCGCGAAAAACAGACAAGCTGGAATCGTCCAACGATTCCAAAGCGCTAACTACAAAGCCGAAAATTAAGCAACAAAGAGGCCGTCCACGAAAATTACCCCTGCAATCGCAGGACGATTCCAAAATCAAAGTGCCTAGAGCACAAAGTCACAAGACAAAACCACAAACTTTGCAAAAGCTGCACAATTACAGCCTACGCAGAAACAAAGATTTACCAAATATAGAAAACCAAGTGACGATGGATGACGCAACTTTACAAAGTGTCACACAGCACACCATTGCAAAAGCGCATTTGCCAAATAACTTAGCTACAGATAAGTCACTACCTAATCCCAACTCTAATTTCGAAATGGATAGAAAACAACACACGATCCAACAAACCCCGCCTACATCGCCAGCTAAGAACCCAATCTCTTTCTCGACCTACCTTAGCCCAGACAAAGAAGATCGCCCCACCAAAACAGACACACAACTAGACAAAGCAATACGAGTTGTCTTCAGTTCAACACTAATCGCGGCCATGACGAACAGAGACGCAGTTCTAAGGGAGATAAGAGACTGCATAACACTAGGAGATGAACAAAGATGTAAGGCAGTAAGCAGGCAAATCCACACCCATTGGAAACAACTCAGTGTGAATGACGGATGCATCCTCCTAGACAATCGGCTAACCATCCCGAACGCAATGAAAGAAGCAGTGATAGACGTCCTGCACGCAACCCACCCAGGCGCTTGGGGGATGACCGAACTAGCCCACAGATTATGGTGGCCGTTCATAAACAGAGATCTTATTAACAAATCAAAAACGTGCCACCTATGCATCGAATTTGGTAAGAACCTTAAAAGCATAATACCAAAAACCAAATGGTCACCACTAAAACCTTGCGTCGAACCAAACGAAGAAATACATTTAGACTTCGGGGGCCCAATACTAGACGGTCAAGGAAGAGAAGTATACGTCCTTGCATGCATTGATAGATTTTCTAAATTCCCTACGCTTAAATTATACAACAACGCTAATGCAACAAACATAGAACACTTCCTAACAAAGTACATTGCTATCCAAGGGGTACCCAGATCCATACGAATGGACCAGGCTAGATGCCAAACAGGAAATATAATCAAAGAATTCTGCAATAGAAATAATATCAAGATAATATTCAACCCAGCAAACGATCACCGATCGATAGGTTTAGTTGAAAGACTAATAGAAACGGTAAAACGCCGCCTAGGTTGCATTAAACTAGATCCGAATCAGCGCCCCTTCAACATAAAACAGTCACTAAGACAAATCGCACAGGAATTAAGAATATGCCGCTAAAAAGCGATCAATATTTCCCCTTTCGAAGCTCACTTCGGTCGCCCGGTAAACACACCAATAACTAACTTAACCTCATGTGCGGATAGTCGAAACTTGAAATGGCCAAACATTAAGTCTGATTATTTAGATGACAACATTATGGGCAACGACGAGCTTATCTCAGACGAACGCTGGATACAAGAGACGCTGGACAGCGACGAAGAAGAGAAACTGTCAAAGCAGCGAATGCTATCCGCGGCACTGAATGACAAAGGCGAAATCCCCCGCACCTTCCGTATGGCACCACAGACATTGCTACAACCCCTCGCCGAAAACAGCAAAGAGTTGAAAATAGCCAGGAAGACCCTCGCCGCCACCCGAAGCAAGAAACAGCTGCAAGGACTCTAC
>NW_027451793.1:152878-187161 GCF_964194025.1 Convolutriloba macropyga
CAACTTATAGTCGCCAGCTTTCCAAAAACTTAATTCTATAACACTTTTCGGTTTGTGAAGACTATCGTAGGGCACCATAATTTTTAACAATGAACGGTCGAAAACAAGCTTAGATTTAATTTTTGATATCAGCGCAGCCGTTAACACTTTTGCAGCGCCCAAGAACACCTGATGCATCGGATCGACAGGTACATTCCAAGGAATGGGGAAAAATTTACTTAGCGGTGAATTGCCTTTAACACCAAAACGTTTCAGAGCAGCATTTTGCTCATAATCACTATTTGCCCTCTCCGTTATTTCCTCGTCTACTGAATATATCATTCGGTTAAACTGATGACTACCGTGAATGTAACAATATGGACAACCATAATAACCGTTAAATTGCTGCATCATGCAAAGAGAAGCCATCGCTGGCATATCACACACTAAAAACAAAAACTTGAAAGCGGTTAAACCTAGACCTGCGATAAAAACGGTCGAATTTAGAAAGAACTCCAATTCAATAGCCACTTTTTTCAAAAAGAATGCCCAGTTCGGTTTGCTCTTACCCTTCCAAATGCCTAAAAGAGCATGATTTTCAAATTTTCCACGGATTTTTTCAGGCAAGTTGAAAACTTCAATCCATACAGGCCAAACAGAAAAATTTCTAGATTTAAAAAGTGCAACGCCGTCGATATTCATGTTTAGGTAAATTTCGCTCGTTTGAATAACAGTTTTTCCAAACGACCAGCTTTGTTCACTCAGCCAGGACTTTTTTATTAAGGAAAGATTGTTAGTCAGGATTTTTTTAAGTTGTGGTAAAAGCTGAATTGCTATGAAAGAGGATTCACCATCATTGAAAGTTGATGTATTAGGTATGAGGTCTTTCTGAACCGGCGCAAATATGTTATTGGGCGATGGAAGAAAATTAGAAAGAAGTTTAAGAACATCTTGTCCTGCCAGACCGGAGAAATTGTGCTGATTTGCTACCTCATCAAATGTTCGAACAAAGTCTTTTGAAGAAAAATCAGAACCGTCATACAGCTCAACCTCTAAACTTTCAAAATCGTCATCGGATGAAAAGCCGAGAAGCTCATCATCCCCGACCAATGGTTCGAAATCAAGAAGTGCAACCGGTTCCTCAACTCGCAAAGGCGTTGAACAAGCAGGCTGCAGAGGTATTATAGATACAGCAGAACCACAGTTAGGTGAATCAAAATTGGCTACATTTGAATTAAACGAACGGTTTGATGGATCCCGGTTTAAGTCAGCGTCACGTCTTGAATTTAGTGAACCGTAAAACTCATTGTACGAAATCTCACTGAAATCCTCGTCTGAGCCTGAGCTTTCGCTGCCTGTCTCATCTGGAACAACAATGATGTTTCCTTTGAAACGATACCTCAAGTCGACTACAACATTTTTTTTATTCAACTTTTTCCTTTTGGAATCAAAATTAGTATTTTCTTTGTTGCTTGGCAATTCCTTAGTCTTAAAATCTCGCTTAAGTTTGGGTAACCTGTCTACTAGAGGATCGCCATGTTTTGCGGTGTGCTTGCATAAACAGAGCTCATTGAAATTTCCAAAAAAATTTACTTCGTACTTGACTGTTATTTCATCACCTGCCTTGATATCCGAGAGTGCAAAACATCGCGCGACCGAACCATTGATATCATACCTGGAGTTCGGTTTACAAGAGGAATTAATAAATGAAATCGGCCCGAGCATCAAATAGGTTACTTTCAGATTGGTACTCCTAGTGATTAAGGAAAAATCATTAACACCCGCAACGTGCTCAGCATCAGGTAGTTCACTTAAAAAGCCAGATATTCCTTCAATAAGCCTCCCACGTTTTCAAATCTTTTTTAGCAAAGAGGCCTAACTGACTGAAATCACTGGAAGGAATATAATTAACTAGATCAAACGATTCAACCTGCAAACTTTTCTGGTACTGTTCATTTAGAAACGATTCAACAGCATCTGTCGCATCATCAAACGTCAGGGTTTCTTCCTGGTCGAGATGCACTTTGTGAGCTTTAACGGTCTCAGAGTCAACATACCTCTCTAATAGTTTGCTGTCTATTTTTGCCAGCAACTTCTAATCGAGTTTTCTTGCCTGAATTTTAGCATTCATCTCTAGAAAAATACGAAAGATGTTTCGAATCATGCCGTCAATATTTCCAAAAGTTGAAGAAAACTCAAAACTGAAAAAAGTAGGCAATTATTTGTTTTCAACAAGAACAAATTTCAACACAGTTGAGACATAATAAAAGTAAATCAGATGATTTCTAAGTTTATTTCGTCATAGAAGCCCGAATGTGTTGCTCTCTTAGTGCCACTTGGTTGGCGCCAATCTTTGCCCTATTGTAGGCGTATACCGAACAACCACAGAAAATTCCAACAGCATCTAAACAATTATTATTAACGTCTCAAAAAAAAACAGCAAAAAAGACCTACAATTTCGGCAATGTAACCTCGGAAAGCTACTTCGGCCTCTTTTGGCGCTCGCTTTCGTACGCTTCGGTGTTTCTTGCGGGGCGAAAAACAATAGGTCTCTCGGTCTTCTTCAGTGGGCAAAATTCTCTTCACAAGGAAAGCCCCATAAGCCCGATAATTTCCACGTGCCCCGTGAAAATCCAAGAGGTCGGTGCCTTTATAGAAGTACACACGTCGTCCGGAAGACTTTAGAGCATTGCACTTTTTCCTGTTCTACAGAAAGAAATAAAATAGCTTTGCAAAAAAAAAGTTTTTATTGAGCCCCTGTTTTAAATAACCACCTGATTTTTGATATCAGCGAGCAGTGACACCAGAAAATTATAAATTTCCACCTCTGTTATACAAGATTCCTCTAGAAGCTGCTCTAATTTTAAAAGCTTCTGTAGGATTTGCTGCAGATTTTGGGTTGAGAGAGCACATCTAATATTCAGGTTTTTGAATTCTCCTCCAGGCTTTCAGAATCCATCAAAACATCTTAAAAGTTCAATAGGGGAATGATCCGTATAAAAAGGGATCAGCTTCAAAAATAGGCGAATCTTTATTTGAACGTTAATTTTTGCCAATAAAACTACTGTCATCTTCCACCACTGTGGAAGAAGCTCAATGCCTAGTTTTTCCTCTAACCTCCACCACTGCAGAGGCATCTCAAAAACTTTCCTACTTAGCATCACCATTGTGAGGCCACTCTCATCCTTAATTCAAGTATCACAAAGAAGCACGCTTAAAGATTAACTGAATAATGATCAAACGAAACATTAATTAAGGTCGGTCAAAATTTCGACCAAAATTAGCGACAGAGGATCTTTTAGGAACCTACATTGAAATAAACAATCAATCTTGTTCATCGTCTTTGAAACCTTTATTCTTATATCCAATACCCATAACGTTTACTAAGCGAACAACTCGCCGATAGACGTTTCTCGTGTACTCATCTCCAAGCACAGCTTTAATTGCTTGTTTGATTTTTCCTCCCTCTCTGGGTCAGCTCTCGTTCGTCCTGTTTCCGAGGTACGAAGTTCTTTTTTAGGGTCAATAACTAGTTTTGCTAGCTCTTCTCTGCTCCAAAGACGTCTGGCTATTCTTTTACCTTTCTCTTCGGGTGTCTCCCCACCCAAATTGGTAAGACACATGTCGTTATAGAAAACCTGGCCGCTGGCTTCGGTTACATCGCTAGCAGCCTCTCGCTCCTTAGAGGCATCTTTTATGCTCTCGATCTCCTTGGCAGCTTTTTTTGAAAGAATGAGCACGTCTTTCTGGAGGGCATTTGACTTATCTAAACGTTGCTCTATTCGAGCAATAACGTGAAGTACTTTCTCACAGACAAGGTCCTTCATAGCCGCTCTTTCGCCCACTGAATGACCACAAGACGAGCACTTGCTAGCCTCCTTACTAGTCCCCGCTACCAACTTGCCAACTTGCATCTCTACCTCACTACTTGTAACTGCTTGACTTTCTGTTTTTGCTCTTTTCCTGCTAGCAGGAATTTCTGGTGACTCGATATCCGACTCTTCTTCTTCTTCTTCTTCCTCAGATTCGTCTGAAAACCTGGAGTCAGATTGAGTACATCTTTTTCGACTGTCAGACGATAAACTATATCTTAATCTGATAGACCTCATCACCTGAGTTATATCTAAATCGTCAACATTACCAGTTGTCGAAGACAAATAACTACCCAGCTGCATCATCTCATCATTAGATCCCATTGACTGAAATTTTTCGAGACCAATTTTAGGAAAGTTGACAGGGTCTTTCCTTTGAAGACTCACTTTGTGAGAATTCAGCATAGTTTCTGCCCATGATTTTTCACCTGAGCCAAACACCATATAGCTGTTGTCACATTCGAAGTAAAATAAGAAATAAACGTTCTCTAGAGAAATATCATTCTGCTTGGCTTCTTTCTCGACCGCACGTTGAGATGATCGAATTGGGACTGGCATCGTTAGAACCTGACAACAGTTTAAAAACCACTTTTCATGAAATTGTTCAAGCAGGTTTTTAGAGCCCGACAGGTCCTTACTACATTGAAAGTCACTTTTTATGAAACTGCACAATCATATTTTTTGAGCCCGAAATTTGACAACTTATTGAATACTTTTTTCGTAGGCCACCTAGATCAAAAATTACCTCCCTGTTAGAACCTACTAGGATTATGACACTCCTACATAGACCCTCAATTCATTTGAACAAGTCCTTCACAACATTGAAAGTCACTTTTCATGAAATTGCACAAGCATATTTTTTGAGCCCGAAGTTGACAACGTAATGAGTACTTTTTTCGTAGGCAACCTAGATCAAAAATTATCTCTCTGTTAGAACCTACTAGGATTATGAAACTCCTACATGGACCCTCAAATCATTTGAACAAGTCCTTCACAACATTTAAAGTCACTTTTCATGAAATTGCACAAGCATATTTTTTGAGCCCGAAATTTGACAACGTATTGAGTACTTTTTTCGTAGGCCACCTAGGTCAAAAATTCTTTGCCCCTCAGACTGTACTCGGACAGTGACACTCCTCCTTAGACCCTCAATTCATTTGAATAAGTCCTTGACTAGGTTCAAAAGCGATTTTGTTGAAACACCATATAGCTAGTTTTTGAGCGCGAAATTTGACAACGTATAGAGTACTTTTTTCGTATACCACGTAGGTCAAAAACTCTTTACCCCTCAGACTGTACTCGGACAGTGACACTCCTCCTTAGAACCTCAATTCATTTGAATAAGTCCTTGACTACGTTCAAAAGCGATTTATGTTGAAACACCATATAGCTAGTTTTTGAGCGCGAAATTTGACAACGTGTAGAGTACTTTTTTCGTATACCACCTAGGTCAAAACTTCTTTAACCCTCAGACTGTACTCGGACAGTGACACTCCTCCTTGGACCCTCAATTCATTTGAATAAGTCGTTGACTAGGTTCAAAAGCGATTTATGTTGAAACACCATGTAGCTAGTTTTTGAGCGCGAAATTTGACAACGTAAAGAGTACTTTTTTTCATTTACCACCTAGGTCAAAAATTCTTTGCCCCTCAGACTGTACTCGGACAGTGACACTCCTCCTTAGACCCTCAATTCATTTGAATAAGTCCTTGACTAGGTTCAAAAGCGATTTAAGTTGAAACACCATGTAGCTAGTTTTTGAGCGCGAAATTTGACAACGTATAGAGTACTTTTTTCGTATACCACCTAGGTCAAAAATTCTTTGCCCCTCAGACTGTACTCGGACAGTGACACTCCTCCTTAGACCCTCAATTCATTTGAATAAGTCCTTGACTAGGTTCAAAAGCGATTTATGTTGAAACACCATATAGCTAGTTTTTGAGCGCGAAATTTGACAACGTATAGAGTACTTTTTTCGTATACCACCTAGATCAAAAATTCTTTGCCCCTCAGACTGTAATCGGACAGTGACACTCCTCCTTAGACCCTCAATTCATTTGAATAAGTCCTTGACTAGGTTCAAAAGCGATTTAAGTTGAAACACCATGTAGCTAGTTTTTGAGCGCGAAATTTGACAACGTATAGAGTACTTTTTTCGTAGACCACCTAGGTCAAAAATTCTTGCCCCTCAGACTGTACTCGGACAGTGACACTCCTCCTTAGACCCTCAATTCATTTGAATAAGTCCTTGACTAGGTTCAAAAGCGATTTATGTTGAAACACCATATAGCTAGTTTTTGAGCGCGAAATTTGACAACGTATAGAGTACTTTTTTCGTATACCACGTAGGTCAAAAACTCTTTACCCCTCAGACTGTACTCAGACAGTGACACTCCTCCTTAGACCCTCAATCCATTTGAATAAGTCCTTGACTAGGTTCAAAAGCGATTTATGTTGAAACACCATAAAGCTAGTTTTTGAGCGCGAAATTTGACAACGTATAGATTACTTATTTCGCATACCACCTAGGTCAAAAATTCTTTACCCCTCAGACTGTACTCGGACAGTGACACTCCTCCTTAGAACCTCAATTCATTTGAATAAGTCCTTGACTACGTTCAAAAGCGATTTATGTTGAAACACCATATAGCTAGTTTTTGAGCGCGAAATTTGACAACGTGTAGAGTACTTTTTTCGTATACCACCTAAGTCAAAACTTCTTTAACCCTCAGACTGTACTCGGACAGTGACACTCCTCCTTGGACCCTCAATTCATTTGAATAAGTCCTTGACTAGGTTCAAAAGCGATTTATGTTGAAACACCATGTAGCTAGTTTTTGAGCGCGAAATTTGACAACGTAAAGAGTACTTTTTTTGTATACCACCTAGGTCAAAAATTCTTTGCCCCTCAGACTGTACTCGGACAGTGACACTCCTCCTTAGACCCTCAATTCATTTGAATAAGTCCTTGACTAGGTTCAAAAGCGATTTAAGTTGAAACACCATGTAGCTAGTTTTTGAGCGCGAAATTTGACAACGTATAGAGTACTTTTTTCGTATACCACCTAGGTCAAAAATTCTTTGCCCCTCAGACTGTACTCGGACAGTGACACTCCTCCTTAGACCCTCAATTCATTTGAATAAGTCCTTGACTAGGTTCAAAAGCGATTTATGTTGAAACACCATATAGCTAGTTTTTGAGCGCGAAATTTGACAACGTATAGAGTACTTTTTTCGTATACCACCTAGATCAAAAATTCTTTGCCCCTCAGACTGTACTCGGACAGTGACACTCCTCCTTAGACCCTCAATTCATTTGAATAAGTCCTTGACTAGGTTCAAAAGCGATTTAATTTGAAACACCATGTAGCTAGTTTTTGAGCGCGAAATTTGACAACGTATAGAGTACTTTTTTCGTATGCCACCTAGGTCAAAAATTCTTTGCCCCTCAGACTGTACTCGGACAGTGACACTCCTCCTTAGACCCTCAATTCATTTGAATAAGTCCTTGACTAGGTTCAAAAGCGATTTATGTTGAAAAACCATATAGCTAGTTTTTGAGCGCGAAATTTGACAACGTATAGAGTACTTTTTTCGTATACCACCTAGATCAAAAATTCTTTGCCCCTCAGACTGTACTCGGACAGTGACACTCCTCCTTAGACCCTCAATTCATTTGAATAAGTCCTTGACTAGGTTCAAAAGCGATTTATGTTGAAACACCATATAGCTAGTTTTTGAGCGCGAAATTTGACAACGTATAGAGTACTTTTTTAGTATACCACCTAGGCCAAAAATTCTTTTCCCCTCAGACTCTACTCAGACAGTGACACTCCTCCTTAGACCCTCAATTCATTTGAATAAGTCCTTGACTAGGTTCAAAAGCGATTTATGTTGAAACACCATGTAGCTAGTTTTTGAGCGCGAAATTTGACAACGTAAAGAGTACTTTTTTCGTATACCACCAAGGTCAAAAATTCTTTGCCCCTCAGACTCTACTCGGACATTGACACTCCTCCTTAGACCCTCAATTCATTTGAATTAGTCCTTGACTAGGTTCAAAAGCGATTTAAGTTGAAACACCATGTAGCTAGTTTTTGAGCGCGAAATTTGACAACGTATAGAGTACTTTTTTCGTATACCACCTAGGTCAAAAATTCTTTGCCCCTCAGACTGTACTCGGACAGTGACACTCCTCCTTAGTCCCTCAATTCATTTGAATAAGTCCTTGACTAGGTTCAAAAGCGATTTATGTTGAAACACCATATAGCTAGTTTTTGAGCGCGAAATTTGACAACGTATAGAGTACTTTTTTCGTATACCATCTAGATCAAATAGGTCAAAAATTCTTTGCCCCTCAGACTGTACTTGGACAGTGACACTCCTCCTTAGACCCTCAATTCATTTGAATAAGTCCTTGACTAGGTTCAAAAGCGATTTAATTTGAAACACCATGTAGCTAGTTTTTGAGCGCGAAATTTGACAACGTATAGAGTACTTTTTTCGTATGCCACCTAGGTCAAAAATTCTTTGCCCCTCAGACTGTACTCGGACAGTGACACTCCTCCTTAGACCATCAATTCATTTGAATAAGTCCTTGACTAGGTTCAAAAGCGATTTATGTTGAAACACCATATAGCTAGTTTTTGAGCGCGAAATTTGACAACGTATAGAGTACTTTTTTCGTATACCACCTAGATCAAAAATTTTTTGCCCCTCAGACTGTACTCGGACAGTGACACTCCTCCTTAGACCCTCAATTCATTTGAATAAGTCCTTGACTAGGTTCAAAAGCGATTTATGTTGAAACACCATATAGCTAGTTTTTGAGCGCGAAATTTGACAACGTATAGAGTACTTTTTTAGTATACCACCTAGGCCAAAAATTCTTTTCCCCTCAGACTCTACTCAGACAGTGACACTCCTCCTTAGACCCTCAATTCATTTGAATAAGTCCTTGACTAGGTTCAAAAGCGATTTATGTTGAAACACCATGTAGCTAGTTTTTGAGCGCGAAATTTGACAACGTAAAGAGTACTTTTTTCGTATACCACCTAGGTCAAAAATTCTTTGCCCCTCAGACTCTACTCGGACAGTGACACTCCTCCTTAGACCCTCAATTCATTTGAATTAGTCCTTGACTAGGTTCAAAAGCGATTTAAGTTGAAACACCATGTAGCTAGTTTTTGAGCGCGAAATTTGACAACGTATAGAGTACTTTTTTCGTATACCACCTAGGTCAAAAATTCTTTGCCCCTCAGACTGTACTCGGACAGTGACACTCCTCCTTAGACCCTCAATTCATTTGAATAAGTCCTTGACTAGGTTCAAAAGCGATTTATGTTGAAACACCATATAGCTAGTTTTTGAGCGCGAAATTTGACAACGTATAGAGTACTTTTTTCGTATACCATCTAGATCAAATAGATCAAAAATTCTTTGCCCCTCAGACTGTACTTGGACAGTGACACTCCTCCTTAGACCCTCAATTCATTTGAATAAGTCCTTGACTAGGTTCAAAAGCGATTTAATTTGAAACACCATGTAGCTAGTTTTTGAGCGCGAAATTTGACAACGTATAGAGTACTTTTTTCGTATGCCACCTAGGTCAAAAATTCTTTGCCCCTCAGACTGTACTCGGACAGTGACACTCCTCCTTAGACCATCAATTCATTTGAATAAGTCCTTGACTAGGTTCAAAAGCGATTTATGTTGAAACACCATATAGCTAGTTTTTGAGCGCGAAATTTGACAACGTATAGAGTACTTTTTTCGTATACCACCTAGATCAAAAATTTTTTGCCCCTCAGACTGTACTCGGACAGTGACACTCCTCCTTAGACCCTCAATTCATTTGAATAAGTCCTTGACTAGGTTCAAAAGCGATTTATGTTGAAACACCATATAGCTAGTTTTTGAGCGCGAAATTTGACAACGTATAGAGTACTTTTTTAGTATACCACCTAGGCCAAAAATTCTTTTCCCCTCAGACTCTACTCAGACAGTGACACTCCTCCTTAGACCCTCAATTCATTTGAATAAGTCCTTGACTAGGTTCAAAAGCGATTTATGTTGAAACACCATGTAGCTAGTTTTTGAGCGCGAAATTTGACAACGTAAAGAGTACTTTTTTCGTATACCACCTAGGTCAAAATTTCTTTGCCCCTCAGACTCTACTCGGACAGTGACACTCCTCCTTAGACCCTCAATTCATTTGAATAAGTTCTTGACTAGGTTCAAAAGCGATTTAAGTTGAAACACCATGTAGCTTGTTTTTGAGCGCGAAATTTGACAACGTATAAAGTACTTTTTTCGTATACCACCTAGGTCAAAAATTCTTTGCCCCTCAGACTGTACTCGGACAGTGACACTCCTCCTTAGACCCTCAATTCATTTGAATAAGTCCTTGACTAGGTTCAAAAGCGATTTATGTTGAAACACCATATAGCTAGTTTTTGAGCGCGAAATTTGACAACGTATAGAGTACTTTTTTCGTATACCACCTAGATCAAAAATTCTTTGCCCCTCAGACTGTACTCGGACAGTGACACTCCTCCTTAGACCCTCAATTCGTTTGAATAAGTCCTTGACTAGGTTCAAAAGCGATCTATGTTGAAACACCATATAGCTAGTTTTTGAGCGCGAATTTTGACAACGTATAGAGTACTTTTTTCGTATACCACCTAGGCCAAAAATTCTTTGCCCCTCAGACTGTACTCAGACAGTGACACTCCTCCTTAGACCCTCAATTCATTTGAATAAGTCCTTGACTAGGTTCAAAAGCGATTTATGTTGAAACACCATGTAGCTAGTTTTTGAGCGCGAAATTTGACAACGTATAGAATACTTTTTTCGTATACCACCTAGGTCAAAAATTATTTAACCCTCAGACTGTACTCGGACAGTGACACTCCTCCTTAGACCCTCAATTCATTTGAATAAGTCCTTGACTAGGTTCAAAAGCGATTTATGTTGAAACACCATATAGCTAGTTTTTGAGCGCGAAATTTGACAACGTATAGAGTACTTTTTTCGTATACCACCTAGGTCAAAAAGTCTTTGCCCCTCAGACTGTACTCGGACAGTGACACTCCTCCTTAGACCCTCAATTCATTTGAATAAGTCCTTGAATAGGTTCAAAAGCGATTTATGTTGAAACACCATATAGCTAGTTTTTGAGCGCGAAATTTGACAACGTATAGAGTACTTTTTTCGTATACCACCTAGGTCAAAAAGTCTTTGCCCCTCAGACTGTACTCGGACAGTGACACTCCTCCTTAGACCCTCAATTCATTTGAATAAGACCTTGACTAGGTTCAAAAGCGATTTATGTTGAAACATCATATAGCTAGTTTTTGAGCGCGAAATTTGACAACGTATAGAGTACTTTTTTTGTATACCACCTAGGTCAAAAACTCTTTGCACCTCAGACTGTACTCGGACAGTGACACTCCTCCTTAGACCCTCATTTCATTTGAATAAGTCCTTGATTAGGTTCAAAAGCGATTTATGTTGAAACACCATATAGCTAGTTTTTGAGCGCGAAATTTGACAACGTGTAGAGTACTTTTTTCGTATACCACCTAGGTCAAAAATTCTTTACCCCTCAGACTGTACTCGGTCAGTGACACTCCTCCTTGGACCCTCAATTCATTTGAATAAGTCCTTGACTAGGTTCAAAAGCGATTTATGATGAAACACCATATAGCTAGTTTTTGAGCGCGAAATTTGAATACGCATAGAGTACTTTTTTTCGTATACCACCTAGGCCAAAAATTCTTTGCCCCTCAGACTGTACTCGGACAGTGACACTCCTCCTTAGACCCTCAATTCATTTGAATAAGTCCTTGACTAGGTTCAAAAGCGATTTATGTTGAAACACCATATAGCTAGTTTTTGAGCGCGAAATTTGACAACGTATAGAGTACTTTTTTCGTATACCACCTAGGTCAAAAAGTCTTTGCCCCTCAGACTGTACTCGGACAGTGACACTCCTCCTTAGACCCTCAATTCATTTGAATAAGACCTTGACTAGGTTCAAAAGCGATTTATGTTGAAACAGCATATAGCTAGTTTTTGAGCGCGAAATTTGACAACGTATAGAGTACTTTTTTTGTATACCACCTTGGTCAAAAATTCTTTGCCCCTCAGACTGTACTCGGACAGTGACACTCCTCCTTAGACCCTCAATTCATTTGAATAAGTCCTTGATTAGGTTCAAAAGCGATTTATGTTGAAACACCATATAGCTAGTTTTTGAGCGCGAAATTTGACAACGTGTAGAGTACTTTTTTCGTATACCACCTAGGTCAAAAATTCTTTACCCCTGAGACTGTACTCGGACAGTGACACTCCTCCTTGGACCCTCAATTCATTTGAATAAGTCCTTGACTAGGTTCAAAAGCGATTTATGATGAAACACCATATAGCTAGTTTTTGAGCGCGAAATTTGACAACGCATAGAGTACTTTTTTTCGTATACCACCTAGGCCAAAAATTCTTTGCCCCTCAGACTGTACTCGGACAGTGACACTCCTCCTTAGACCCTCAATTCATTTGAATAAGTCCTTGACTAGGTTCAAAAGCGATTTATGTTGAAACACCATATAGCTAGTTTTTGAGCGCGAAATTTGACAACGTATAGAGTACTTTTTTCGTATACCACCTAGGTCAAAAAGTCTTTGCCCCTCAGACTGTACTCGGACAGTGACACTCCTCCTTAGACCCTCAATTCATTTGAATAAGTCCTTGACTAGGTTCAAAAGCGATTTATGTTGAAACACCATATAGCTAGTTTTTGAGCGCGAAATTTGACAACGTATAGAGTACTTTTTTCGTATACCACCTAGGTCAAAAAGTCTTTGCCCCTCAGACTGTACTTGGACAGTGAGACTCCTCCTTAGACCCTCAATTCATTTGAATAAGACCTTGACTAGGTTCAAAAGCGATTTATGTTGAAACAGCATATAGCTAGTTTTTGAGCGCGAAATTTGACAACGTATAGAGTACTTTTTTTGTATACCACCTAGGTCAAAAAGTCTTTGCCCCTCAGACTGTACTCGGACAGTGACACTCCTCCTTAGACCCTCAATTCATTTGAATAAGTCCTTGATTAGGTTCAAAAGCGATTTATGTTAAAACACCATATAGCTAGTTTTTGAGCGCGAAATTTGACAACGTGTAGAGTACTTTTTTCGTATACCACCTAGGTCAAAAATTCTTTACCCCTCAGACTGTACTCGGACAGTGACACTCCTCCTTAGACCCTCAATTCATTTGAATAATTCCTTGACTAGGTTCAAAAGCGATTTATGTTGAAACACAATATAGCTAGTTTTTGAGCGCGAAATTTGACAACGTGTAGAGTACTTTTTTCGTATACCACCTAGGTCAAAAATTCTTTACCCCTCAGACTGTACTCGGACAGTGACACTCCTCCTTGGACCCTCAATTCATTTGAATAAGTCCTTGACTAGGTTCAAAAGCGATTTATGATGAAACACCATATAGCTAGTTTTTGAGCGCGAAATTTGACAACGCATAGAGTACTTTTTTTTGTATACCACCTAGGCCAAAAATTCTTTGCCCCTCAGACTGTACTCGGACAGTGACACTCCTCCTTAGACCCTCAATTCATTTGAATAAGTCCTTGACTAGGTTCAAAAGCGATTTATGTTGAAACACCATATAGCTAGTTTTTGAGCGCGAAATTTGACAACGTATAGAGTACTTTTTTCGTATACCACGTAGGTCAAAAACTCTTTACCCCTCAGACTGTACTCGGACAGTGACACTCCTCCTTAGAACCTCAATTCATTTGAATAAGTCCTTGACTACGTTCAAAAGCGATTTATGTTGAAACACCATATAGCTAGTTTTTGAGCGCGAAATTTGACAACGTGTAGAGTACTTTTTTCGTATACCACCTAGGTCAAAACTTCTTTAACCCTCAGACTGTACTCGGACAGTGACACTCCTCCTTGGACCCTCAATTCATTTGAATAAGTCGTTGACTAGGTTCAAAAGCGATTTATGTTGAAACACCATATAGCTAGTTTTTGAGCGCGAAATTTGACAACGTATAGAGTACTTTTTTCGTATACCACCTAGGTCAAAAAGTCTTTGCCCCTCAGACTGTACTCGGACAGTGACACTCCTCCTTAGAACCTCAATTCATTTGAATAAGACCTTGACTAGGTTCAAAAGCGATTTATGTTGAAACAGCATATAGCTAGTTTTTGAGCGCGAAATTTGACAACGTATAGAGTACTTTTTTTGTATACCACCTTGGTCAAAAATTCTTTGCCCCTCAGACTGTACTCGGACAGTGACACTCCTCCTTAGACCCTCAATTCATTTGAATAAGTCCTTGATTAGGTTCAAAAGCGATTTATGTTGAAACACCATATAGCTAGTTTTTGAGCGCGAAATTTGACAACGTGTAGAGTACTTTTTTCGTATACCACCTAGGTCAAAAATTCTTTACCCCTGAGACTGTACTCGGACAGTGACACTCCTCCTTGGACCCTCAATTCATTTGAATAAGTCCTTGACTAGGTTCAAAAGCGATTTATGATGAAACACCATATAGCTAGTTTTTGAGCGCGAAATTTGACAACGCATAGAGTACTTTTTTTCGTATACCACCTAGGCCAAAAATTCTTTGCCCCTCAGACTGTACTCGGACAGTGACACTCCTCCTTAGACCCTCAATTCATTTGAATAAGTCCTTGACTAGGTTCAAAAGCGATTTATGTTGAAACACCATATAGCTAGTTTTTGAGCGCGAAATTTGACAACGTATAGAGTACTTTTTTCGTATACCACCTAGGTCAAAAAGTCTTTGCCCCTCAGACTGTACTCGGACAGTGACACTCCTCCTTAGACCCTCAATTCATTTGAATAAGTCCTTGACTAGGTTCAAAAGCGATTTATGTTGAAACACCATATAGCTAGTTTTTGAGCGCGAAATTTGACAACGTATAGAGTACTTTTTTCGTATACCACCTAGGTCAAAAAGTCTTTGCCCCTCAGACTGTACTTGGACAGTGAGACTCCTCCTTAGACCCTCAATTCATTTGAATAAGACCTTGACTAGGTTCAAAAGCGATTTATGTTGAAACAGCATATAGCTAGTTTTTGAGCGCGAAATTTGACAACGTATAGAGTACTTTTTTTGTATACCACCTAGGTCAAAAAGTCTTTGCCCCTCAGACTGTACTCAGACAGTGACACTCCTCCTTAGACCCTCAATTCATTTGAATAAGTCCTTGATTAGGTTCAAAAGCGATTTATGTTAAAACACCATATAGCTAGTTTTTGAGCGCGAAATTTGACAACGTGTAGAGTACTTTTTTCGTATACCACCTAGGTCAAAAATTCTTTACCCCTCAGACTGTACTCGGACAGTGACACTCCTCCTTAGACCCTCAATTCATTTGAATAATTCCTTGACTAGGTTCAAAAGCGATTTATGTTGAAACACAATATAGCTAGTTTTTGAGCGCGAAATTTGACAACGTGTAGAGTACTTTTTTCGTATACCACCTAGGTCAAAAATTCTTTACCCCTCAGACTGTACTCGGACAGTGACACTCCTCCTTGGACCCTCAATTCATTTGAATAAGTCCTTGACTAGGTTCAAAAGCGATTTATGATGAAACACCATATAGCTAGTTTTTGAGCGCGAAATTTGACAACGCATAGAGTACTTTTTTTTGTATACCACCTAGGCCAAAAATTCTTTGCCCCTCAGACTGTACTCGGACAGTGACACTCCTCCTTAGACCCTCAATTCATTTGAATATGTCCTTGACTAGGTTCAAAAGCGATTTATGTTGAAACACCATATAGCTAGTTTTTGAGCGCGAAATTTGACAACGTATAGAGTACTTTTTTCGTATACCACCTAGGTCAAAAAGTCTTTGCCCCTCAGACTGTACTCGGACAGTGACACTCCTCCTTAGACCCTCAATTCATTTGAATAAGTCCTTGACTAGGTTCAAAAGCGATTTATGTTGAAACACCATATAGCTAGTTTTTGAGCGCGAAATTTGACAACGTATAGAGTACTTTTTTCGTATACCACCTAGGTCAAAAAGTCTTTGCCCCTCAGACTGTACTCGGACAGTGAGACTCCTCCTTAGACCCTCAATTCATTTGAATAAGACCTTGACTAGGTTCAAAAGCGATTTATGTTGAAACAGCATATAGCTAGTTTTTGAGCGCGAAATTTGACAACGTATAGAGTACTTTTTTTGTATACCACCTAGGTCAAAAAGTCTTTGCCCCTCAGACTGTACTCGGACAGTGACACTCCTCCTTAGACCCTCAATTCATTTGAATAAGTCCTTGATTAGGTTCAAAAGCGATTTATGTTAAAACACCATATAGCTAGTTTTTGAGCGCGAAATTTGACAACGTGGAGAGTACTTTTTTCGTATACCACCTAGGTCAAAAATTCTTTACCCCTCAGACTGTACTCGGACAGTGACACTCCTCCTTAGACCCTCAATTCATTTGAATAAGTCCTTGACTAGGTTCAAAAGCGATTTATGTTGAAACACCATATAGCTAGTTTTTGAGCGCGAAGTTTGACAACGTGTAGAGTACTTTTTTCGTATACCACCTAGGCCAAAAATTCTTTGCCCCTCAGACTGTACTCGGACAGTGACACTCCTCCTTAGACCCTCAATTCATTTGAATAAGTCCTTGACTAGGTTCAAAAGCGATTTATGTTGAAACACCATATAGCTAGTTTTTGAGCGCGAAATTTGACAACGTATAGAGTACTTTTTTCGTATACCACCTAGGTCAAAAAGTCTTTGCCCCTCAGACTGTACTCGGACAGTGACACTCCTCCTTAGACCCTCAATTCATTTGAATAAGTCCTTGACTAGGTTCAAAAGCGATTTATGTTGAAACACCATATAGCTAGTTTTTGAGCGCGAAATTTGACAACGTATAGAGTACTTTTTTCGTATACCACCTAGGTCAAAAAGTCTTTGCCCCTCAGACTGTACTCGGACAGTGAGACTCCTCCTTAGACCCTCAATTCATTTGAATAAGACCTTGACTAGGTTCAAAAGCGATTTATGTTGAAACAGCATATAGCTAGTTTTTGAGCGCGAAATTTGACAACGTATAGAGTACTTTTTTTGTATACCACCTAGGTCAAAAAGTCTTTGCCCCTCAGACTGTACTCGGACAGTGACACTCCTCCTTAGACCCTCAATTCATTTGAATAAGTCCTTGATTAGGTTCAAAAGCGATTTATGTTAAAACACCATATAGCTAGTTTTTGAGCGCGAAATTTGACAACGTGTAGAGTACTTTTTTCGTATACCACCTAGGTCAAAAATTCTTTACCCCTCAGACTGTACTCGGACAGTGACACTCCTCCTTGGACCCTCAATTCATTTGAATAAGTCCTTGACTAGGTTCAAAAGCGATTTATGTTGAAACACCATGTAGCTAGTTTTTGAGCGCGAAATTTGACAACGTATAGAGTACTTTTTTCGTATACCACCTAGGTCAAAAAATCTTAACCCCTCAGACTGTACTCGGACAGTGACACTCCTCCTTGGACCCTCAATTCATTTGAATAAGTCCTTGACTAGGTTCAAAAGCGATTTATGTTGAAACACCATATAGCTAGTTTTTGAGCGCGAAATTTGACAACGTATAGAGTATTTTTTTCGTATACCACCTAGGCCAAAATTTCTTTGCCCCTCAGACTGTACTCAGACAGTGACACTCCTCCTTAGACCCTCAATTCATTTGAATAAGTCCTTGACTAGGTTCAAAAGCGATTTATGTTGAAACACCATATAGCTAGTTTTTGAGCGCGAAATTTGACAACGTATAGAGTACTTTTTTCGTATACCACCTAAGCCAAAAATTCTTTGCCCCTCAGACTGTACTCGGTCAGTGACACTCCTCCTTAGACCCTCAATTCATTTGAATAAGTCCTTGACTAGGTTCAAAAGCGATTTATGATGAAACACCATGTAGCTAGTTTTTGAGCGCGAAATTTGACAACGTATAGAGTACTTTTTTCGTATACCACCTAGGTCAAAAATTCTTTGCCCCTCAGACTTTACTCGGACAGTGACACTCCTCCTTAGACCGTCAATTCATTTGAATAAGTCCTTGACTAGGTTCAAAAGCGATTTATGTTTAAACAACATGTAGCTAGTTTTTGAGCGCGAAATTTGACAACGTATAGAGTACTTTTTTCGTATACCACCTAGGTCAAAAATTCTTTACCCCTCAGACTGTACTCGAACAGTGACACTCCTCCTTAGACCCTCAATTCATTTGAATAAGTCCTTGACTTGGTTCAAATGCGATTTATGTTGAAACACCATGTAGCTAGTTTTTAAGCGCGAAATTTGACAACGTATAGAGTACTTTTTTCGTATATCATCTAGGTCAAAAATTCTTTGCCCCTCAGACTGTACTTGGACAATGACACTCCTCCTTAGACCCTCAATTCATTTGAATAAGTCCTTGACAAGGTTCAAAAGCGATTTATGTTGAAACACCATGTAGCTAGTTTTTGAGCGCGAAAATTGACAACGTGTAGAGTACTTTTTTCGTATACCACCTAGGTCAAAAATTCTTTACCCCTCAGAATGTACTCGGACAGTGACACTCCTCCTTGGACCCTCAATTCATTTGAATAAGTCCTTGACTAGGTTCAAAAGCGATTTATGTTGAAACATCATATAGCTAGTTTTTGAGCGCGAAATTTGACAACGTATAGAGTACTTTTTTCGTATACCACCTAGGCCAAAAATTCTTTGCCCATCAGACTGTACTTGGACAGTGACACTCCTCCTTAGACCTCAATTCATTTGAATAAGTCCTTGACTAGGTTCAAAAGCGATTTATGTGGAAACACCATATAGCAAGTTTTGAGCGCCAAATTTGACAACGTATAGAGTACTTTTTTCGTATACCACCAAGGTCAAAAATTCTTTGCCCCTCAGACTGTACTCGGACAGTGACACTTCTCCTTAGGCCCTCAATTCATTTGAATAAGTCCCTGACTAGGTTCAAAAGCGATTCATGTTGAAACACCATGTAGCTAGTTTTTGAGCGCGAAATTTGACAACGTATAGAGTACTTTTTTCGTATACCACCTAGGTCAAAAATTTTTTGCCCCTCAGACTGTACTCGAACAGTGACACTCCTCCTTAGACCCTCAATTCATTTGAATAAGTCCTTGACTAGGTTCAAAAGCGATTTATGTTGAACCACCATGTAGCTAGTTTTTGAGCGCGAAATTTGACAACGTATAGAGTAATTTTTTCGTATACCACCTAGGTCAAAAATTCTTTGCCCCTCAGACTGTACTCGGACAGTGACACTCCTCCTTAGACCCTCAATTCATTTGAATAAGTCCTTGACTAGGTTCAAAAGCGATTTATGATGAAACACCATATAGCTAGTTTTTGAGCGCGAAATTTGACAACGTATAGAGTACTTTTTTCGTATACCACCTAGGCCAAAAATTCTTTGCCCCTCAGACTGTTCTCGGACAGTGACACTCCTCCTTAGACCCTCAATTCATTTGAATAAGTCCTTGACTAGGTTCAAAAGCGATTTATGTTGAAACACCATAAAGCTAGTTTTTGAGAGCGAAATTTGACAACGTATAGAGTACTTTTTTCGTATACCACCTAGGCCAAAAATTGTTTTCCCCTCAGACTGTACTCGGACAGTGACACTCCTCTTTAGACCCTCAGTTCATTTGAATAAGTCCTTGACTAGGTTCAAAAGCGATTTATGTTGAAACACCATGTAGCTAGTTTTTGAGCGCGAAATTTGACAACGTATAGAGTACTTTTTTCGTATTCCACCTAGGTCAAAAATTCTTTGCCCCTCACACTGTACTCGAACGGTGACACTCCTCCTTAGACCCTCAATTCATTTGAATAAGTCCTTGACTAGGTTCAAAAGCGATTTATGTTGAAACACCATATAGCTAGTTTTTGAGCGCGAAGTTTGACAACGTATAGAGTACTTTTTTCGTATACCACCTAGGCCAAAAATTCTTTGCCCCTCAGACTGTACTCGGACAGTGACACTCCTCCTTAGACCCTCAATTCATTTGAATAAGTCCTTGACTAGGTTCAAAAGCGATTTATGTTGAAACACCATGTAGCTAGTTTTTGAGCGCGAAATTTGACAACGTATAGAGTACTTTTTTCGTATTCCACCTAGGTCAAAAATTCTTTGCCCCTCACACTGTACTCGAACAGTGACACTCCTCCTTAGACCCTCAATTCTTTTGAATAAGTCCTTGACTAGGTTCAAAAGCGATTTATGTTGAAACACCATGTAGCTAGTTTTTGAGCGCGAAATTTGACAACGTATAGAGTACTTTTTTCGTATACCACCTAGGCCAAAAATTCTTTGCCCCTCAGGCTGTACTCGGACAGTGACACTCCTCCTTAGACCCTCAATTCATTTGAATAAGTCCTTGACTAGGTTCAAAAGCGATTTATGTTGAAACACCATATAGCTAGTTTTTGAGCGCGAAATTTGACAACGTATAGAGTACTTTTTTCGAATACCACCTAGGCCAAAAATTCTTTGCCCCTCAGACTGTTCTCGGACAGTGACACTCCTCCTTAGATCCTCAATTTATTTGAATAAGTCCTTGACTAGGTTCAAAAGCGATTTATGTTGAAACACCATATAGCTAGTTTTTGAGCGCGAAATTTGACAACGTATAGAGTACTTTTTTCGTATACCACCTAGGTCAAAAATTCGTTGCCCCTCAGACTGTACTCGGACAGTGACACTCCTCCCTAGACCCTCAATTCATTTGAATAAGTCCTTGACTAGGTTCAAAAGCGATTTATGATGAAACACCATATAGCTAGTTTTTGAGCGCGAAATTTGACAACGTATAGAGTACTTTTTTCGTATACCACCTAGGCCAAAAATTCTTTGCCCCTCAGACTGTACTCGGACAGTGATACTCCTCCTTAGACCCTCAATTCATTTGAATAAGTCCTTGACTAGGTTCAAAAGCGATTTATGTTGAAACACCATATAGCTAGTTTTTGAGCGCGAAATTTGACAACGTATAGAGTACTTTTTTCGTATACCACCTAGGCCAAAAATTCTTTGCCCCTCAGACTGTACTCGGACAGTGATACTCCTCCTTAGACCCTCAATTCATTTGAATAAGTCCTTGACTAGGTTCAAAAGCGATTTATGTTGAAACACCATATAGCTAGTTTTTGAGCGCGAAATTTGACAACGTATAGAGTACTTTTTTCGTATACCACCTAGGTCAAAAATTCGTTGCCCCTCAGACTGTACTCGGACAGTGACACTCCTCCTTAGACCCTCAATTCATTTGAATAAGTCCTTGACTAGGTTCAAAAGCGATTTATGATGAAACACCATATAGCTAGTTTTTGAGCGCGAAATTTGACAACGTATAGAGTACTTTTTCGTATACCACCTAGGCCAAAAATTCTTTGCCCCTCAGACTGTACTCGGACAGTGACACTCCTCCTTAGACCCTCAATTCATTTGATTAAGTCCTTGACTAGGTTCAAAAGCGATTTATGTTGAAACACCATATAGCTAGTTTTTGAGCGCGAAATTTGACAACGTATAGAGTACTTTTTTCGTATACCACCTAGGCCAAAAATTCTTTGCCCCTCAGACTGTACTCGAACAGTGACACTCCTCCTTAGACCCTCAATTCATTTGAATAAGTCCTTGACAAGGTTCAAAAGCGATTTATGTTGAAACGCCATGTAGCTAGTTTTTGAGCGCGAAATTTGACAACGTGTAGAGTACTTTTTTCGTATACCACGTAGGTCAAAAATTCTTTACCCCTCAGACTGTACTCGGACAGTGACACTCCTCCTTAGACCCTCAATTCATTTGAAGAAGTCCTTGACTAGGTTCAAAAGCGATTTATGTTGAAACACCATATAGCTAGTTTTTGAGCGCGAAATTTGACAACGTATAGAGTACTTTTTTCGTATACCACCTAGGCCAAAAATTCTTTGCCCCTCAGACTGTACTCGGACAGTGACACTCCTCCTTAGACCCTCAATTCATTTGAATAAGTCCTTGACTAGGTTCAAAAGCGATTTATGTTGAAACGCCATGTAGCTAGTTTTTGAGCGCGAAATTTGACAACGTGTAGAGTACTTTTTTCGTATACCACCTAGGTCAAAAATTCTTTGCCCCCCAGACTGTACTCGGACAGTGACACTCCTCCTTAGACCCTCAATTCTTTTGAATAAGTCCTTGACTAGGTTCAAAAGCGATTTATGTTGAAACACCATATAGCTAGTTTTTGAGCGCGAAATTTGACAACGTATAGAGTACTTTTTTCGTATACCACCTAGGCCAAAAATTCTTTGCCCCTCAGACTGTACTCGGACAATGACACTCCTCCTTAGACCCTCAATTCATTTGAATAAGTCCTTGACAAGGTTCAAAAGCGATTTATGTTGAAACACCATGTAGCTAGTTTTTGAGCGCGAAAATTGACAACGTGTAGAGTACTTTTTTCGTATACCACCTAGGTCAAAAATTCTTTACCCCTCAGAATGTACTCGGACAGTGACACTCCTCCTTGGACCCTCAATTCATTTGAATAAGTCCTTGACTAGGTTCAAAAGCGATTTATGTTGAAACATCATATAGCTAGTTTTTGAGCGCGAAATTTGACAACGTATAGAGTACTTTTTTCGTATACCACCTAGGCCAAAAATTCTTTGCCCATCAGACTGTACTTGGACAGTGACACTCCTCCTTAGACCTCAATTCATTTGAATAAGTCCTTGACTAGGTTCAAAAGCGATTTATGTGGAAACACCATATAGCAAGTTTTGAGCGCCAAATTTGACAACGTATAGAGTACTTTTTTCGTATACCACCAAGGTCAAAAATTCTTTGCCCCTCAGACTGTACTCGGACAGTGACACTTCTCCTTAGGCCCTCAATTCATTTGAATAAGTCCCTGACTAGGTTCAAAAGCGATTCATGTTGAAACACCATGTAGCTAGTTTTTGAGCGCGAAATTTGACAACGTATAGAGTACTTTTTTCGTATACCACCTAGGTCAAAAATTTTTTGCCCCTCAGACTGTACTCGAACAGTGACACTCCTCCTTAGACCCTCAATTCATTTGAATAAGTCCTTGACTAGGTTCAAAAGCGATTTATGTTGAACCACCATGTAGCTAGTTTTTGAGCGCGAAATTTGACAACGTATAGAGTAATTTTTTCGTATACCACCTAGGTCAAAAATTCTTTGCCCCTCAGACTGTACTCGGACAGTGACACTCCTCCTTAGACCCTCAATTCATTTGAATAAGTCCTTGACTAGGTTCAAAAGCGATTTATGATGAAACACCATATAGCTAGTTTTTGAGCGCGAAATTTGACAACGTATAGAGTACTTTTTTCGTATACCACCTAGGCCAAAAATTCTTTGCCCCTCAGACTGTTCTCGGACAGTGACACTCCTCCTTAGACCCTCAATTCATTTGAATAAGTCCTTGACTAGGTTCAAAAGCGATTTATGTTGAAACACCATAAAGCTAGTTTTTGAGAGCGAAATTTGACAACGTATAGAGTACTTTTTTCGTATACCACCTAGGCCAAAAATTGTTTTCCCCTCAGACTGTACTCGGACAGTTACACTCCTCTTTAGACCCTCAGTTCATTTGAATAAGTCCTTGACTAGGTTCAAAAGCGATTTATGTTGAAACACCATGTAGCTAGTTTTTGAGCGCGAAATTTGACAACGTATAGAGTACTTTTTTCGTATTCCACCTAGGTCAAAAATTCTTTGCCCCTCACACTGTACTTGAACGGTGACACTCCTCCTTAGACCCTCAATTCATTTGAATAAGTCCTTGACTAGGTTCAAAAGCGATTTATGTTGAAACACCATATAGCTAGTTTTTGAGCGCGAAGTTTGACAACGTATAGAGTACTTTTTTCGTATACCACCTAGGCCAAAAATTCTTTGCCCCTCAGACTGTACTCGGACAGTGACACTCCTCCTTAGACCCTCAATTCATTTGAATAAGTCCTTGACTAGGTTCAAAAGCGATTTATGTTGAAACACCATGTAGCTAGTTTTTGAGCGCGAAATTTGACAACGTATAGAGTACTTTTTTCGTATTCCACCTAGGTCAAAAATTCTTTGCCCCTCACACTGTACTCGAACAGTGACACTCCTCCTTAGACCCTCAATTCTTTTGAATAAGTCCTTGACTAGGTTCAAAAGCGATTTATGTTGAAACACCATGTAGCTAGTTTTTGAGCGCGAAATTTGACAACGTATAGAGTACTTTTTTCGTATACCACCTAGGCCAAAAATTCTTTGCCCCTCAGGCTGTACTCGGACAGTGACACTCCTCCTTAGACCCTCAATTCATTTGAATAAGTCCTTGACTAGGTTCAAAAGCGATTTATGTTGAAACACCATATAGCTAGTTTTTGAGCGCGAAATTTGACAACGTATAGAGTACTTTTTTCGAATACCACCTAGGCCAAAAATTCTTTACCCCTCAGACTGTTCTCGGACAGTGACACTCCTCCTTAGATCCTCAATTTATTTGAATAAGTCCTTGACTAGGTTCAAAAGCGATTTATGTTGAAACACCATATAGCTAGTTTTTGAGCGCGAAATTTGACAACGTATAGAGTACTTTTTTCGTATACCACCTAGGTCAAAAATTCGTTGCCCCTCAGACTGTACTCGGACAGTGACACTCCTCCCTAGACCCTCAATTCATTTGAATAAGTCCTTGACTAGGTTCAAAAGCGATTTATGATGAAACACCATATAGCTAGTTTTTGAGCGCGAAATTTGACAACGTATAGAGTACTTTTTTCGTATACCACCTAGGCCAAAAATTCTTTGCCCCTCAGACTGTACTCGGACAGTGATACTCCTCCTTAGACCCTCAATTCATTTGAATAAGTCCTTGACTAGGTTCAAAAGCGATTTATGTTGAAACACCATATAGCTAGTTTTTGAGCGCGAAATTTGACAACGTATAGAGTACTTTTTTCGTATACCACCTAGGCCAAAAATTCTTTGCCCCTCAGACTGTACTCGGACAGTGATACTCCTCCTTAGACCCTCAATTCATTTGAATAAGTCCTTGACTAGGTTCAAAAGCGATTTATGTTGAAACACCATATAGCTAGTTTTTGAGCGCGAAATTTGACAACGTATAGAGTACTTTTTTCGTATACCACCTAGGTCAAAAATTCGTTGCCCCTCAGACTGTACTCGGACAGTGACACTCCTCCTTAGACCCTCAATTCATTTGAATAAGTCCTTGACTAGGTTCAAAAGCGATTTATGATGAAACACCATATAGCTAGTTTTTGAGCGCGAAAATTGACAACGTATAGAGTACTTTTTCGTATACCACCTAGGCCAAAAATTCTTTGCCCCTCAGACTGTACTCGGACAGTGACACTCCTCCTTAGACCCTCAATTCATTTGATTAAGTCCTTGACTAGGTTCAAAAGCGATTTATGTTGAAACACCATATAGCTAGTTTTTGAGCGCGAAATTTGACAACGTATAGAGTACTTTTTTCGTATACCACCTAGGCCAAAAATTCTTTGCCCCTCAGACTGTACTCGAACAGTGACACTCCTCCTTAGACCCTCAATTCATTTGAATAAGTCCTTGACAAGGTTCAAAAGCGATTTATGTTGAAACGCCATGTAGCTAGTTTTTGAGCGCGAAATTTGACAACGTGTAGAGTACTTTTTTCGTATACCACGTAGGTCAAAAATTCTTTACCCCTCAGACTGTACTCGGACAGTGACACTCCTCCTTAGACCCTCAATTCATTTGAAGAAGTCCTTGACTAGGTTCAAAAGCGATTTATGTTGAAACACCATATAGCTAGTTTTTGAGCGCGAAATTTGACAACGTATAGAGTACTTTTTTCGTATACCACCTAGGCCAAAAATTCTTTGCCCCTCAGACTGTACTCGGACAGTGACACTCCTCCTTAGACCCTCAATTCATTTGAATAAGTCCTTGACTAGGTTCAAAAGCGATTTATGTTGAAACGCCATGTAGCTAGTTTTTGAGCGCGAAATTTGACAACGTGTAGAGTACTTTTTTCGTATACCACCTAGGTCAAAAATTCTTTGCCCCCCAGACTGTACTCGGACAGTGACACTCCTCCTTAGACCCTCAATTCTTTTGAATAAGTCCTTGACTAGGTTCAAAAGCGATTTATGTTGAAACACCATATAGCTAGTTTTTGAGCGCGAAATTTGACAACGTATAGAGTACTTTTTTCGTATACCACCTAGGCCAAAAATTCTTTGCCCCTCAGACTGTACTCGGACAGTGACACTCCTCCTTAGACCCTCAATTCATTTGAAGAAGTCCTTGACTAGGTTCAAAAGCGATTTATGTTGAAACACCATATAGCTAGTTTTTGAGCGCGAAATTTGACAACGTATAGAGTACTTTTTTCGTATACCACTTAGGCCAAAAATTCTTTGCCCCTCAGACTGTACTCGGACTGTGACAATCCTCCTTAGACCCTCAATTCATTTGAATAAGTCCTTGACTAGGTTCAAAAGCGATTTATGTTGAAACACCATATAGCTAGTTTTTGAGCGCGAAATTTGACAACGTATAGAGTACTTTTTTCTTATACCACCTAGGTCAAAAATTCTTTGCCCCTCAGACTGTACTCGGACAGTGACACTACTCCTTAGACCCTCAATTCATTTGAATAAGTCCTTGACTAGGTTCAAAAGCGATTTATGATGAAACACCATATAGCTAGTTTTTGAGCGCGAAATTTGACAACGTATAGAGTACTTTTTTCGTATACCACCTAGGCCAAAAATTCTTTGCCCCTCAGACTGTACTCGGACAGTGACACTCCTCCTTAGACCCTCAATTCATTTGAATAAGTCCTTGACTAGGTTCAAAAGCGATTTATGTTGAAACACCATATAGCTAGTTTTTGAGCGCGAAATTTGACAACGTATAGAGTACTTTTTTCTTATACCACCTAGGTCAAAAATTCTTTGCCCCTCAGACTGTACTCGGACAGTGACACTCCTCCTTAGACCCTAAATTCATTTGAATAAGTCCTTGACTAGGTTCAAAAGCGATTTATGATGAAACACCATATAGCTAGTTTTTGAGCGCGAAATTTGACAACTTATAGAGTACTTTTTTCGTATACCACCTAGGCCAAAAATTCTTTGCCCCTCAGACTGTACTCGGACAGTGACACTCCTCCTTAGACCCTCAATTCATTTGAAGAAGTCCTTGACTAGGTTCAAAAGCGATTTATGTTGAAACACCATATAGCTACTTTTTGAGCGCGAAATTTGACAACGTATAGAGTACTTTTTTCGTATACCACCTAGGCCAAAAATTCTTTGCCCCTCAGACTGTACTCGGACAGTGACACTCCTCCTTAGACCCTCAATTCATTTGAATAAGTCCTTGACTAGGTTCAAAAGCGATTTATGTTGAAACACCATATAGCTAGTTTTTGAGCGCGAAATTTGACAACGTATAGAGTATTTTCTTCTTATACCACCTAGGTCAAAAATTCTTTGCCCCTCAGACTGTACTTGGACAGTGACACTCCTCCTTAGACCCTCAATTCTTTTGAATAAGTCCTTGACTAGGTTCAAAAGCGATTTATGTTGAAACACCATATAGCTAGTTTTTGAGCGCGAAATTTGACAACGTATAGAGTACTTTTTTCGTATACCACCTAGGCCAAAAATTCTTTGCCCCTCAGACTGTACTCGGACAGTGACACTCCTCCTTAGACCCTCATTTCATTTGAATAAGTCCTTGACTAGGTTCAAAAGCGATTTATGTTGAAACACCATATAGCTAGTTTTTGAGCGCGAAATTTGACAACGTATAGAGTACTTTTTTCTTATACCACCTAGGTCAAAAATTCTTTGCCCCCCAGACTGTACTCGGACAGTGAGACTCCTCCTTAGACCCTCAATTCATTTGAATAAGTCCTTGACTAGGTTCAAAAGCGATTTATGATGAAACACCATATAGCTAGTTTTTGAGCGCGAAATTTGACAACGCATAGAGTACTTTTTTTCGTATACCACCTAGGCCAAAAATTCTTTGCCCCTCAGACTGTACTTGGACAGTGACACTCCTCCTTAGACCCTCAATTCATTTGAATAAGTCCTTGACTAGGTTCAAAAGCGATTTATGATGAAACACCATATAGCTAGTTTTTGAGCGCGAAATTTGACAACGTATAGAGTACTTTTTTTCGTATACCACCTAGGCCAAAAATTCTTTGCCCCTCAGACTGTACTCGGACAGTGACACTCCTCCTTAGACCCTCAATTCATTTGAATAAGTCCTTGACTAGGTTCAAAAGCGATTTATGTTGAAACACCATATAGCTAGTTTTTGAGCGCGAAATTTGACAACGTATAGAGTACTTTTTTCGTATACCACCTAGGCCAAAAATTCTTTGCCCCTCAGACTGTACTTGGACAGTGACACTCCTCCTTAGACCCTCAATTCATTTGAATAAGTCCTTGACTAGTTTCAAAAGCGATTTATGTTGAAACACCATATAGCTAGTTTTTGAGCGCGAAATTTGACAACGTATAGAGTACGTTTTTCGTATACCACCTAGGTCAAAAATTCTTTGCCCCTCAGACTGTACTCGGACAGTGACACTCCTCCTTAGACCCTCAATTCATTTGAATAAGTCCTTGACTAGGTTCAAAAGCGATTTATGTTGAACCACCATGTAGCTAGTTTTTGAGCGCGAAATTTGACAACGTATAGAGTAATTTTTTCGTATACCACCTAGGTCAAAAATTCTTTGCCCCTCAGACTGTACTCGGACAGTGACACTCCTCCTTAGACCCTCAATTCATTTGAATAAGTCCTTGACTAGGTTCAAAAGCGATTTATGTTGAACCACCATGTAGCTAGTTTTTGAGCGCGAAATTTGACAACGCATAGAGTAATTTTTTCGTATACCACCTAGGTCAAAAATTCTTTGCCCCTCAGACTGTACTCGGACAGTGAAACTCCTCCTTTGACCCTCAATTCATTTGAATAAGTCCTTGACTAGGTTCAAAAGTGATTTATGATGAAACACCATATAGCTAGTTTTTGAGCGCGAAATTTGACAACGTATAGAGTACTTTTTTTCGTATACCACCTAGGCCAAAAATTCTTTGCCCCTCAGACTGTACTCGGACAGTGACACTCCTCCTTAGACCCTCAATTCATTTGAATAAGTCCTTGACTAGGTTCAAAAGCGATTTATGTTGAAACACCATATAGCTAGTTTTTGAGCGCGAAATTTGACAACGTATAGAGTAATTTTTTCGTATATCACCAAAGTCAAAAAGTCTTTGCCCCTCAGACTGTACTCGGACAGTGACACTCCTCCTTAGACCCTCAATTCATTTGAATAAGTCCTTGACTAGGTTCAAAAGCGATTTATGTTGAAACACCATGTAGCTAGTTTTTGAGCGCGAAATTTGACAACGTATAGAGTACTTTTTTCGTATACCACCTAGGTCAAAAACTCTTTGCCCCTCAGACTGTATTCAAACAGTGATACTCCTCCTTAGACCCTCAATTCATTTGAATAAGTCCTTGACTAGGTTCAAAAGCGATTTATGTTGAACCACCATGTAGCTAGTTTTTGAGCGCGAAATTTGACAACGTATAGAGTAATTTTTTCGTATACCACCTAGGTCAAAAATTCTTTGCCCCTCAGACTGTACTCGGACAGTTACACTCCTCCTTAGACCCTCAATTCATTTGAATAAGTCCTTGACTAGGTTCAAAAGCGATTTATGATGAAACACCATATAGCTAGTTTTTGAGCGCGAAATTTGACAACGTATAGAGTACTTTTTTCGTATACCACCTAGGCCAAAAATTATTTGCCCCTCAGACTGTACTCGGACAGTGACACTCCTCCTTAGACCCTCAATTCATTTGAATAAGTCCTTGACTAGGTTCAAAAGCGATTTATGTTGAAACACCATATAGCTAGTTTTTGAGCGCGAAATTTGACAACGTATAGAGTACTTTTTTCGTATACCACCTAGGTCAAAAATTCTTTGCCCCTCAGACTGTACTCGGACAGTGACACTCCTCCTTAGACCCTCAATTCATTTGAATAAGTCCTTGACTAGGTTCAAAAGCGATTTATGTTGAAACACCATATAGCTAGTTTTTGAGCGCGAAATTTGACAACGTATATAGTACTCTTTTCGTATACCACCTAGGTCAATAATTCTTTGCCCCTCAGATTGTACTCGGACAGTGACACTCCTCCTTAGACCCTCAATTCATTTGAATAAGTCCTTGACTAGGTTCAAAAGCGATTTATGTTGAAACACCATATAGCTAGTTTTTGAGCGCGAAATTTGACAACGTATAGAGTACCTTTTTTTCGTATACCACCTAGGTCAAAAATTCTTTGCCCCTCAGACTGTACTCGGACAGTTACACTCCTCCTTAGACCCTCAATTCATTTGAATAAGTCCTTGACTAGGTTCAAAAGCGATTTATGATGAAACACCATATAGCTAGTTTTTGAGCGCGAAATTTGACAACGTATAGAGTACTTTTTTCGTATACCACCTAGGCCAAAAATTATTTGCCCCTCAGACTGTACTCGGACAGTGACACTCCTCCTTAGACCCTCAATTCATTTGAATAAGTCCTTGACTAGGTTCAAAAGCGATTTATGTTGAAACACCATATAGCTAGTTTTTGAGCGCGAAATTTGACAACGTATAGAGTACTTTTTTCGTATACCACCTAGGTCAAAAATTCTTTGCCCCTCAGACTGTACTCGGACAGTGACACTCCTCCTTAGACCCTCAATTCATTTGAATAAGTCCTTGACTAGGTTCAAAAGCGATTTATGTTGAAACACCATATAGCTAGTTTTTGAGCGCGAAATTTGACAACGTATATAGTACTCTTTTCGTATACCACCTAGGTCAATAATTCTTTGCCCCTCAGATTGTACTCGGACAGTGACACTCCTCCTTAGACCCTCAATTCATTTGAATAAGTCCTTGACAAGGTTCAAAAGCGATTTATGTTGAAACACCATATAGCTGGTTTTTGAGCGCGAAATTTGACAACGTATAGAGTGATTTTTTCGTATACCACCTAGGTCAAAAATTCTTTGCCCCTCAGACTGTACTCGGACAGTGACACTCCTCCTTAGACCCTCAATTCATTTGAATAGTCCTTGACTAGGTTCAAAAGCGATTTATGTTGAAACACCATATAGCTAGTTTTTGAGCGCGAAATTTGACAACGTATATAGTACTTTTTTCGTATACCACCTAGGTCAAAAATTCTTTGCCCCTCAGACTGTACTCGGACAGTGACACTCCTGCTTAGACCCTCAATTCATTTGAATAAGTCCTTGACTAGGTTCAAAAGCGGTTTATGTTGAAACACCATATAGCTAGTTTTTGAGCGCGAAATTTGACAACGTATAGAGTACTTTTTTCGTATAACACCTAGGTCAAAAATTCTTTGCCCCTCAGACTGTACTCGGACAGTGACACTCCTCCTTAGACCCTCAATTCATTTGAATAAGTCCTTGACTAGGTTCAAAAGCGATTTATGTTGAAACACCATATAGCTAGTTTTTGAGCGCGAAATTTGACAACGTATAGAGTACTTTTTTCGTACACCACCTAGGTCAACAATTCTTTGCCCCTCAGACTGTACTCAAACAGTGACACTCCTCCTTAGACCCTCAATTCATTTGAATAAGTCCTTGACTAGGTTCAAAAGCGATTTATGTTGAACCACCATGTAGCTAGTTTTTGAGCGCGAAATTTGACAACGTATAGAGTAATTTTTTCGTATATCACCAAAGTCAAAAATTCTTTGCCCCTCAGACTGTACTCGGACAGTGACACTCCTCCTTAGACCCTCAATTCATTTGAATAAGTCCTTGACTAGGTTCAAAAGCGATTTATGTTGAAACACCATGTAGCTAGTTTTTGAGCGCGAAATTTGACAACGTATAGAGTACTTTTTTCGTATTCCACCTAGGTCAAAAATTCTTTGCCCCTCACACTGTACTCGAACAGTGACACTCCTCCTTAGACCCTCAATTCATTTGAATAAGTCCTTGACTAGGTTCAAAAGCGATTTATGTTGAACCACCATGTAGCTAGTTTTTGAGCGCGAAATTTGACAACGTATAGAGTAATTTTTTCGTATACCACCTAGGTCAAAAATTCTTTGCCCCTCAGACTGTACTCGGACAGTGACACTCCTCCTTAGACCCTCAATTCATTTGAATAAGTCCTTGACTAGGTTCAAAAGCGATTTATGATGAAACACCATATAGCTAGTTTTTGAGCGCGAAATTTGACAACGTATAGAGTACTTTTTTTGTATACCACCTAGGCCAAAAATTCTTTGCCCCTCAGACTGTACTCGGACAGTGACACTCCTCCTTAGACCCTCAATTCATTTGAATAAGTCCTTGACTAGGTTCAAAAGCGATTTATGTTGAAACACCATATAGCTAGTTTTTGAGCGCGAAATTTGACAACGTATAGAGTGATTTTTTCGTATACCACCTAGGTCAAAAATTCTTTGCCCCTCAGATTGTACTCGGACAGTGACACTCCTCCTTAGACCCTCAATTCATTTGAATAAGTCCTTGACAAGGTTCAAAAGCGATTTATGTTGAAACAACATATAGCTAGTTTTTGAGCGCGAAATTCGACAACGTATAGAGTGATTTTTTCGTATACCACCTAGGTCAAAAAATCTTTACCCCTCAGACTGTACTCGGACAGTGACACTCCTCCTTGGACCCTCAATTCTTTTGAATAAGTCCTTGACTAGGTTCAAAAGCGATTTATGTTGAAACAACATATAGATAGTTTTTGAGCGCGAAATTTGACAACGTATAGAGTGATTTTTTCGTATACCACCTAGGTCAAAAATTCTTTGCCCCTCAGACTGTACTCGGACAGTGACACTCCTCCTTAGACCCTCAATTCATTTGAATAAGTCCTTGACTAGGTTCAAAAGCGATTTATGTTGAAACACCATATAGCTAGTTTTTGAGCGCGAAATTTGACAACGTATAGAGTACTTTTTTCGTATACCACCTAGGTCAAAAATTCTTTGCCCCTCAGACTGTACTCGGCCAGTGACACTCCTGCTTAGACCCTCAATTCATTTGAATAAGTCCTTGACTAGGTTCAAAAGCGATTTATGTTGAAACACCATATAGCTAGTTTTTGAGCGCGAAAATTGACAACGTATAGAGTACTTTTTTCGTATACCACCTAGGCCAAAAATTCTTTGACCCTCAGACTGTACTCGGACGGTGACACTCCTCCTTAGACCCTCAATTCATTTGAATAAGTCCTTGACTAGGTTCAAAAGCGATTTATGTTGAACCATCATGTAGCTAGTTTTTGAGCGCGAAATTTGACAACGTATAGAGTAATTTTTTCGTATACCACCTAGGTCAAAAATTCTTTGCCCCTCAGACTGTACTTGGACAGTGAAACTCCTCCTTAGACCCTCAATTCATTTGAATAAGTCCTTGACTAGGTTCAAAAGCGATTTATGATGAAACACAATATAGCTAGTTTTTGAGCGCGAAATTTGACAACGTATAGAGTACTTTTTTCGTATACCACCTAGGCCAAAAATTCTTTGCCCCTCAGACTGTACTCGGACAGTGACACTCCTCCTTAGACCCTCAATTCATTTGAATAAGTCCTTGACTAGGTTCAAAAGCGATTTATGTTGAAACACCATATAGCTAGTTTTTGAGCACGAAATTTGACAACGTATAGAGTACTTTTTTCGTATACCACCTAGGTCAAAAATTCTTTGCCCCTCAGATTGTACTCGGACAGTGACACTCCTCCTTAGACCTTCAATTCATTTGAATAAGTCCTTGACAAGGTTCAAAAGCGATTTATGTTGAAACACCATATAGCTAGTTTTTGAGCGCGAAATTTGACAACGTATAGAGTGATTTTTTCGTATACCACCTAGGTCAAAAATTCTTTGCCCCTCAGACTGTACTCGGACAGTGACACTCCTTCTTAGACCCTCAATTCTTTTGAATAAGTCCTTGACTAGGTTCAAAAGCGATTTATGTTGAAACACCATATAGTTAGTTTTAAGCGCGAAATTTGACAACGTATAGAGTACTTTTTGCGTATACCAACTAGGCCAAAAATTCTTTGCCCCTCAGACTGTACTCGGCCAGTGACACTCCTGCTTAGACCCTCAATTCATTTGAATAAGTCCTTGACTAGGTTCAAAAGCGATTTATGTTGAAACACCATATAGCTAGTTTTTGAGCGCGAAAATTGACAACGTATAGAGTACTTT
>NW_027451794.1:0-17469 GCF_964194025.1 Convolutriloba macropyga
GGCTAAAAAGTAACTCAGAAAATGTGGCACGTGACGAAATTTTTTCGAAATTCGAAAATTTTCACTCGAAATTTTTAGAAAAGTTGGTTTTGACTTGGGAATCAACTTCCAAGTGTTATCCAAGTCCTTGGTTAATACATGTCAGACTTGTAAGACTTGAATTTAGACTTGCCCCGTACTGGCAAACGAAATAAGTCTCGGAATTAGGCTTGAACAGTACTGATACAGACTTGGAATTCGGTCCGAGATAGTTTTGGAGATTCCTTGTCCGCGATTCTGGTATCGACATCATTTTCAGATTCATTTAAGACTTCAGATGCCAACTCATCTTTGTCTCCAACACTTAAATTGAAACTATCGATATGAAAACCCCAGTACAATCAGAACTTTAAATTATTCCCCAAACAATAAATTGAAGTGCGCGTTCATATATCTGATAACTTTTGCCAGCATTCATTTTTCGCAATTAATTTTTGATGAATATCACCAACAAAAGGGATCGCTCGAATGCAAAACCCAGGAACAGGAAGTCTCAACACCCTCATTGACAAGTAGAAAAGGCATGGATATTGTGAAGGGAAAACTACGCAAGCTCTGAATTATGATGGATATAGAACGTGAACAATGAGCTCTAAGAAGACTTTGGTCTCTAAAAAAAGGAACAAATGCCACTGAAGAAATGATTCAAATGTTTAAAAACAATTTTGATTGAGAGCCTGTATTAAATCAGAAAAAGAATCCGTTTTCTCAGCTGTTGGATGTAAGTTGAGCGTTGATGTTTAGCGTTAATCTTGTTAATCACTCGAAAATTGGTGAAACTTTTAAACAAAAATTGTTCTGACGCTCGTGAAAAAATGCTCAGGTAAACAAATAAAAACTAGAAAAAGGCTTAATTTTGTTGCATGTGTAGTGAGAGAGCGAGAGAGAGAGAGAGAGAGAGAGAGAGAGAGAGAGAGAGAAAAGAGAAAGAGAGAGAGAGAGAGAGAGAGAGAGAGAGAGAGAGAGAGAGAGAGAGAGAGAGAGAAGGAAAGAAAGAAAATTGCGGAGAAATTTTTTGCCGTTGCAGAAAAATTTATCTACGTGCAGCTTTTTCTCAGTTGTTTTCTTTGTTAACATTTTTTTCTTAAAATTTATCTCTGGTTTCGGACAAGTGGGATTTCTTTCAAAAGCCAAACAATAATTGAGGCGTGGCAAATTTCTGAAAAGTTTAACATTCAATCAGACAACATTTGGGACAATTTCCGAGTTCCATGTTCTATTTTTCAAGTACCAGCTAGTTCATTTTAGAACTATTTTTACCCGGATCGAGGTTTCAATCAAATATTTGCCCGGATCGAGGTTTCTGGGAAAATTTGGGGAGTATGCTGTGAATTCGGTTAATACAGTGAAAAAACAATTCACCGCATTTCACCGCAATTTTTACCACAATTAACCACCAAGTTCACTGCACTTCTTAGAAATACTTTTGCCGCATTTGTGTTTCAACGTTTATGGAATCTGTTTTGATTTCAGAAGAAATTTCAAAGAAGTAATTGACATATGGCGCAGTGAAATAAGTTGCAGACACGCAGTAGGTGAGCGGTTAAACCCCGTGTAATGAAGTTTTTTTTTTGTAAGAATTCCGTTGAATGCAGTGAAAACTTATATTTCACCGCAATTTACCGCTTGCACCGCAAAAATATGTAAGAAAAACGCTGTGAAAATTACTTATTTTCACCTCATTTCACCGCCTTTTTTTACGAAAATTCACCACCAAACCTGAAACCTGGTAGGATGTTTTGAAGAAGAGGTTTTAGAGGTTTCCTTTTTCATTACTTACGTCTTTTATGGGGCAATTATGAGTTTCAAACCGTTTTTGTTCCGTTCATTTTTTTCAAAATTTTTTACAACTAAACATATATTTCCCCAAGAAAGTCGTCTGAATGATGTCTGTTTTGTAACTATTTTTGATCTGGAGTATTTCTCATTATTGAAATATACGATTCCAAATAACCTAATTGGTGCTTGTCTAAACCTATAAATAGTTTTTTCAGTGTTTTTTACCTAATGGAGTTACTTAAAATTTTCCGAGAGTTTCTTAGAAACTTTTCCAAGAGGAGTTACTTGGCTCATCTTTTTTTATTTTTCAATCATTTTTTCTTTGCCTTTCCTTGTTGTGTAATGAATGTTTAATTTTGCCATTTGTTGTATTTGCTGTCGCTGGACGGAGCAGAATGGCAGCTTAATACGCTTTGAGAAATGTCTTCGGAACATCTGATCTTGATGACGTTTATTGGAGTGTTACTCACACGATATTAGATTTTGACTTTGATTCCTCTTTTTGACTGATGCTCTTCCATTTTCAAGGTAATGCTTTTTTCTGTTGTTATGTACGGCACTTTGTTGAATTTCAATTAGATGTTTCTGAGTTTTTGATTTGGACTAAAAAAAGAATTTTATCAAATTTGCTCCAAATTCATTGAAACCAATAATTTTGTGAAAACTTTCAAATGTGTGTCTCAATTAACTTTTTAATAGTTTTGGCTATTTTTTCTGTGTTCATTTTTTTACAATGTCATGTGTGCCATCAATTTTATTTGCAGTCTTTGAGTGGAGGTGGTGTTACCGGCTATTGAAACAATTTTATAAGTTTTTTTGGGATATTGAAACTTCAAGCAGATGTTGGGTAAAAGCTCTTATCAGGTTTTGTTCTATTATTTTCTGTCTCTTTGTTTTTTTCTCGGTACAATCTGCTTTCTTTATTTTTCTTTAAAAAATTTGCGGTGAATACTATCATAGATAAGCACAACACTTTAGCAAATTGGAATCAATTCCCAGTGAAACGAAACTTGATACACCTTGCCATGTCATGCAAACTCTTGATAATCCTTGCAAAACTTGAAAGGTCTTGCCAAGATCTTGATAGGCAAAAATTCTTGGATCATCTTGGTAAGATCTTGGCAAGATCTTATCAAGTGATGGCAAGAAATTTTGTTGGCAAGACTTGCTAAAATCTTGATAATTCTTGACACACAGAAAAACATTTTTCGAATAATTGTGCTTTGGAAAAAACATGTTTCGAATCAATTTTACGTTTCAAAATTGGGGAAAATTGGATCAACACAAATTTTAGACTCTCATTATGTAGAAATTGATTCGAAGCGCAATGAAAAGAAGAAAATATATAGTTAAAAACAGTAGAAAATTAGCAAAACTTGACTTAAAAAAATGATGAGCAAAAAATGATTCAATTCAAATTTACTGTTGAAACTTGGGTCAAAGTGAATCACCAAAACCTGTGAATGTTTTTTCTTATAGAAGCTGATTCAAAACTAAAAACCACAATCAATCGTTATTATTACAATTCCTAACACCTCCAAAGCTTGCGAGCCTTTTTTGTTTTAGAAGAATGGAAGTACTTAGGGGACTTTAGTGGGGGCGTTCTCGCTTGCGGTCCTGTATAAGGTGTGTACTTTGGATATACTGAGCTAGCACCCACTAAAAAATTTAACTATACTGGAAAAAGTAGGCTCAACTGTTGGTTGATAAACTAACGGGAGCTGAATTTTCCGACAACTCTTGATAATTCTTGATAATTCTTGATAAATTTTGATAACTCGTGCTTAATTCTATGAATTCGTGCTGAATCTTGTTTGAAGCTGCTTTTTAATTTTCACATTTTGGTAGATCTTGCCATGTCATAATAAGTTCTTCTCGGAAATCTTGCCATGATCTTCTTTCTTGATAGCCATGCAAAGATCATACAAGTTCGTACATATCTCGATGTTTTCTTGCCATGTAAAAGGGCAAGATTTTGGCAAGATTTGGCGTTTTTTATTATGTTTCTTATCATTGCTATCAAGTTTCGTTTCACTGGCTTGCGTCGAAATGGTAAATATTTTAAAGTTATGTAATTATAACGAAAATTATGAACTTTCTTTCGTCCTCCGACCTTTCTGAAACTTAGTACATTAAATGATATTTAAAAAAATGGAATAAACAAATGTGCAGTTAAACTTTTTGCTGTGATTTTTAGAGCTGATCTGAAATCCGGAAAAATTTGACTGGCCCTCATTCTTTGTTTTTTGTTAAAATTTGTTAAAGAGCAACAGACTTGTTCATCTTTTTGTAGCTATCATTCATTTCGTTTCTTTTAATGTCATTTGCTTGAGGTGTTGTATACTCAGCACAGTAGTTTAGGCTGCAATACGCTTTTGATTCAAAAATTTTTAGCAACTGAAGTTTTTTTTTATTAAATGATGTTATTATAACAGACAACAGCTGATTTAAATTTTTGTGAAAAATGTGGAGAATATTATTCGATTAAATTTACCTGTTTCCCTTAAAAGGTACAGGGTTGATTTCTTCTTCTCCAAAACTATGCAATAAAGACAGTTTTAACAACTTTTTAACATTTTTTTCAGTTTGCGTCCTTCACACACAAAGGCAATGAAACAGAATCAAAAATTCAACAGTTCAACAGTTTAAAATTTGTTCAAATTGTTTTGTTTCTACCCTTGAAGTGGCCATCTTTTGCAAAGAATCGCAAGTTTGTAATTTTGCAGTTCAAGCAATTTTGCATTGAAACGAAACAGAGACAGACCAAAAAAACCAATTTTTTTACAATAATTTTGACGTCATATTTCTTTATATTTCTGACTGCGTCTACTTCAAAGCCATTGAGAATTCAACAACAACATAAACCAAATTTGTTTGCATTTTTGTCCAAACACAAGAAGAGAAAAAACAGGATCAAAAACTGAATTGTTTTAAGAAAACAACAATGTTAATTTTTTTAATTTGTGAAAGTTTTTGGTTTCACGTTAGAAAGAAACCTATTTTATCCAGATGCTGTCAAATAGTACGCCTGCAAGCTAGAGAAACCCATTTGCTGATATTTTTGGAACCAAGGGAAAAAGACTAATACTTTCAAGTTGTCAATTACTTTAAAAAAATGGAGTGTTCAAATTTTTCTGTTTTAACGGTGCAGAATTAGCAAAGCAAGTAAGACAAGGAATTCCCAATTGACCGCTAAATTAAGCATTGAAGTCGAAACATTTATTTTTAATGTTATTAATAAAAAGGTTTTTAAAATATTTTTTCGAAAAATAAATACTAAATACTACATCCTTCATAAGGTGATACTATCCAACAGAAGATTTCCGATCAGAAAATCCTCAAATTGTTAAGAAAGGAGATTTTCAAGTTTCTTTGTAATAGATAAAAGTTTTATCTTAGCAAGCTGTTTTTTAAACGTTTTAATGTGGTAAGTAGGAAAATGTCGGAACAATTATCATTGCTCTCGAGTTCACTGACTTTACCATCAAAAGCTTTTGTCGTTCGCTGATCTAGACATTTTAATCTATTTCTCCATACAAAGACTTGATAGAGATAATTTCTCAGTCAATGTGGAACTAAAAGAGAAACAGATTTATGCGTGATTTGATCAGCGTTTATTTTGGCCCGTTTTTGCAGAAGAATTTTTTTTTGAAAAACTGGAGGAAAATTTCAAACGTCTTAATTGAACAAATATTTTCCCTTGATTGTGAAAATGTGACAATATTGCAAACACTTCTCCTAAAAACACAACCAATATTTGAAGCATATAAAATTAAATTGATTGATTGGAGTTTTCTTATAACCATAGTTGAATCTAGCAGTCTACAGTTCATTATTGATACCATTTGTAGCATTTGATGCTGTTTCTGAAGTTTTTAGCTATGCGCTGTCATTATTTTATATTGGGGTTTTTTCATCTCAGCTTATCTTTTTTGAAGTTCATAAGATACGAAAAATTTAGTTTGTGTCCGGGTTTACCTGATTTTTTTGGAGAACCATCCTATGTGGAGCATGCCTGCGATGCATGCGGGAGTGTAGCAGACAAGAAGCGCTTTTAACAACAATCTTTCCCTAATTACGTTTCTTTATCTTGATCGGTTATAAGTGTTTTCTTACTCACAATATAGCGAAATTGATATTGGAACACATTTTTAGACATAATTTATAGACAAAATAATTTATTAGCGCCTGATAAGATTTAGAAATATCGCAAACAAAGGCCAAATCTTGTTATAAGGAACTTGATTTCTGTTTTGTGCCGCACTCTTTTCCGGCATTTTTGCCATATGGTTGTTAGTGGCTAGGAAAAATTTGCAGAAAAATGGTGTCTAATCAGCTACAAAGTGGCATAAGAAATTAAACTATTATTATCACAAATAGTTGATTTAAAACTTTGGATCACAGTTGTCATCACACTCCGGAAGTTATTCTACAAAACTTTGGATCTATTCTGTTTCTCCCCTCCCCACCCCAATGCTCTAATGCCCCCCATTACAATTTTTGCGTTGTTTTATAGCACATTGCTATGTAAAAATTAGCACGTGCGTCAGGGACGTAAAAATTGTATCGACACTAAGCGTTGATGTGGCGAAACAGAATAGAGCCAAAAAATCTTTATTTATACAATACAATGTCATAGGCTCTTTTAGTTACTCCGATCGTGGAAACTTTGTCGCCAAATAATCAATGCTCAACGAACTGTGAGTTAGGAATCATTCTCTACTGTTTTTCATTCTATCGCATTTCAGCTTTTCGCGTTGGCACTCGAATATCAAAATTTGAGCAAAATTTTTGGACTGTTCAATCATTATATCACTCATATAAATGTTTACATTCACAATTTAATTTTCCATTTTTTTCCAATATTGCCCCTATTTCGAGATGCTCCCCGACTCATGGAACATATTTGTGCCAATTTGTGCCCGTATATCAGGCGTGTTTGGGAGAGTGAATAATACGGACTCTCAAACCGGAGGTGGGGGGGGGGGGTTGTTTGAAAGTAATCGTTGGATGGATAAAAAATTCAAGAAGTAAAAATTATGTTTCCAGTGAATTTTCGTAAGATTTTTTTTGGATCTTTTCCGTTTCCATCACCCTTAGTAGGTGCTTGATGTTATTTGCACCCCCTCCCCGGATACGCTAATTTTATAAAATGGTCAACTATGCAATAGCACATGCTCTGTAGCTGAGGGGTGTGTATAACGTACTTGGGGGGATGGAGTTTGGGGGCACAAACGGAACATATCCATTTTTTTCATCTATATGAATGAATCTCAATTTCAATATTTTTTGAACCGCATTATTTTTTTTGTTAAAAATGATCTATGATAACGATCTGTAGGGAAAGACATAACGCAACAGTGGTATACCCAAATCGTCATGGGCAAACATGCCCGATCTGTGTAGCCCTTGTTCGTTATACCTATGTTAATACATTGAAAATACAACAAAAACACTTTAGGAAAATCGATCAAAATTGAAGAGAATTGCGCAACCCTCTTTTTCAAAATAGTCCAACGCCTGACCGTGGAATTGACATACAAGCTGTGTACCCCATTTTTTTGCTATTTATAACAACTCTCCTCGTTTTAGGTATCTCTTTTTCGCTCTCAGCGCAACTCGCTTCCGCGCTGAAAGTATCTAAAGTTTGCATTGAATATTTTCAAAATACGCAATTGTGCCTAAAATTAAATGTCGTTTGAAGCTACCATATAGGTCTAATATTTGTCACAGTGTTAATATATTTTTTTTGTTTTGACTTTTAGGTCGGGAAACGTGATTGACATCTGCACACACACACTCCCAAAGCTTATTTCTTCAGAAAAAATTTTCAGATAAAGATCAATTCTACGGGCTAAGATTTGACACTTTTTTATACTATAACGGTTAATATTGTACAATAAAGGGCTGAAATATACCAATAAGTGTTTTATTTGTTTGGAATTTTTAGTCGTGAAAAAGGAATGACATCACCACACACTCCCAAAGCATTTTTTTTTGCTCCGAGGGACATTTCAGAAATAAATTTCCATTATACTGGCTAAGATTCGAAATTTCTTGATACGATTAACATTAATAAAACCACGTAGGGCTCAAACTCACCACAATATGTTCATTTGTTCTAAAAAGTAGGTTTGGAATCGCCACACACTCTCAAACTTTGTTATGAGGGACCTTTCGGGAAGAAATAAAATAAACCGGCTAAAATTTGATATTATTTTAATCTGATAAAATAATTAATGTTGTTCTAAAACTGTGTGTTTTGCAGGCTGTTCTGGTCAATTGCAGGCATAATTAAAAGAGGCAAAGACAGCGATAAATCGAAGACTAAAAGTCTGATACATTAAAATGAAAATAAATTGAAAAAAGGAAGAAAACAGCAAAAAATATACAGACAAGTTTGGTTAACAACTGTTAAAATAACAGTTCTATCCTTCTCTCCGCATTGCTGAATCGATTGTTAGTTTTTTAAAACTCTATGTTGCGTAATATTATGAACAACGGTCTTACGTTTCATTAGTAAAGCTTAAAATAATTTTTGTGTTCTCATAAGCGCAGATTAGACATAATTGCGGATTACAAACACATTTATTGTGAAAATTAGATACCTTAACTGTACGAAATTCAACTGCATGAAATGTTACTTAATTTACAGCTTGAAATTATCTCAATTTACCAAAAAAGGAGGAACCAATTTTGCGAACAAAAACCACTTTTTTGTATCTTTTATTCAACCTATTTTTACTAAGTCGGAAATATTGGGCTATTCCTTTGCGTCGTAATGAATTTGAGAAAAAAACTCAAAAGAGTTATTAAGTATTCAAATTTGTGGCTGCTTTCAACGAGAATTCATTTTGACAAAAATATACGGGATCGATGTATTTCTGGAACCACCATTTTGATACAAAAATCCTGTTTCTCAAGCTGCTAGAGTTGTTAAAATGTGGCAAATATTATTGTTAAAAGAATCTACAATAAAACTTGAACCTGCATGTTTTTAACTGCCAACAGTTTGCAGTGTCAGAAGTTAAAACACAAGAAGTCGCTTTGTACAACGCCGGCAACTTGGCTTCGATGAAATCTCACCATTTTCCAACGCGCAAGTTGCGTGTCTAAAGAAAGGTTATTTGATTCTTCAGAAGCTATTTCAGTATTTTGGTTGTACATCTCAGAAAGATATGCGATTTTGGTATTTTAATTCTGTTTTCAGCAGCCTGCGTGGAAAAAACATTTTTTTTCTGAAGAAATTCTAATGACAGATTTGAAAAAGTTTTCAGAACAAACAAAAAAGCAGGACTAATCCATTTCTGTTCTTAATGCTCTTTCCTAATCAAACTTATATGAACAAGAATCGACAAAACTAGACGGGTGTTTCTACAAAAAATTCAAATTAATTTTTTGTAAACAATTTATCGAAGGCATTGGTTGGGCTTCATTAATTCATCCGGTCTCTGCCTTGCAAATTTGCCAATTTTCATAAAAGGAGCTGCTTACAGGATTAATATATTAGCCTCTCAGCCAAAAAGTGCTCCAAGGCATGAAAAATTTTGAGTCACATTTTGCCTTTTTATATTTGATTGAGCATTGAAATTAAAAGAATTTCTAGTTTAATAACTCAAAAGGTTTCATTGCTCTCAGTGAGGCCCAGAGGATTTCAATCGCTTGATTGCAAATAATGTAACCTCACGGAGAAATTTCGAGTCGTTATCTTGTAAGATGTTGCGAGATTTTGACAGAGTCTTACAACAGGATGCTTCGTCATACATGTTTTCGTTAGACATAATGGTACAAGATAAACCTTCCTCCTACAAGAATCTTAAAGAATAGACATTCGGCGTCCAAGATCTTATAAGGTAGCTATTCGTCTAGAAAGAAACTTACAAGATAACCATTCGTCTTAAAAGAATCTTACAAGATAACCATTCGTCTTAAAAGAAACTTACAAGATAACCATTCGTCTTAAAAGAATCTTACAAGATAACCATTCGTCTTAAAAGAAACTTACAGGATAACCATTCGTCTTAAAAGAATCTTACAAGATAACCATTCGTCTTAAAAGAATCTTACAAGATAACCATTCATCTTAAAAGAAACTTACAAGATAACCATTCGTCTTAAAAGAATCTTACAAGATAACCATTCGTCTTAAAAGAAACTTACAAGATAACCATTCGTCTTAAAAGAATCTTACAAGATAACCATTCGTCTTAAAAGAAACTTACAAGATAACCATTCGTCTTAAAAGAATCTTACAAGATAACCATTCGTCTTAAAAGAATCTTACAAGATAACCATTCGTCTTAAAAGAAACTTACAAGATAACCATTCGTCTTAAAAGAATCTTACAAGATAACCATTCGTCTTAAAAGAATCTTACAAGATAACCATTCGTCTTAAAAGAATCTTACAAGATAACCATTCGTCTTAAAAGAATCTTACAAGATAACCATTCGTCTTAAAAGAATCTTACAAGATAACCATTCGTCTTAAAAGAATCTTACAAGATAACCATTCGTCTTAAAAGAATCTTACAAGATAACCATTCGTCTTAAAAGAATCTTACAAGATAACCATTCGTCTTAAAAGAAACTTACAAGATAACCATTCGTCTTAAAAGAATCTTACAAGATAACCATTCGTCTTAAAAGAATCTTACAAGATAACCATTCGTCTTAAAAGAAACTTACAAGATAACCATTCGTCTTAAAAGAATCTTACAAGATAACCATTCGTCTTAAAAGAATCTTACAAGATAACCATTCGTCTTAAAAGAATCTTACAAGATAACCATTCGTCTTAAAAGAATCTTACAAGATAACCATTCGTCTTAAAAGAATCTTACAAGATAACCATTCGTCTTAAAAGAATCTTACAAGATAACCATTCGTCTTAAAAGAATCTTACAAGATAACCATTCGTCTTAAGAGAATTTTGCAAGATAACCATTCGTTTGAAAAGAATCTTATTAGATATCTCTTCGTCTTAAATCGCAGAAATCAATAATGAAGACCTTGACTTGAGATTATGAATTTTTATCAATTCAGTTTCGATCACATTATTGTTGTAGTCTTGGTTTGGAACTGCAAGCTTTTTACGCCTTGCCTAGTTTTTAATAGGAACCAAGTTATAAATTATTTTTGATTTTCCAGACAACGGCAAAACCGTGAAGGAGCCTACCACAAGGTTTTGAACATTTTGTCCATGAAATGCTAATTTGCTTTTCTTGTAACGCAGGGAAGTTAACTATATATTCAAATTGTTCTTAAAAAAAACCCAATTATGCTCGCTAGTTTCTTTTTCAATGAGAAAGTCTCTTGAAAGGGAAAGTCTCTTTTAAATTAAAAAAGTAACTCAGTAGTTACTTGTTTTATTTAAAAACATAGTGTTTTCTATAAATTCGGCTAAATTGTCGCACGCAAATTGCAAATATCATGCAATACTCTATGTAGATCTGCAGTTTTGCGTGTGCAATCTACAAATCTTCCAAGACCCTACAGACCCTATTAGTTGTGTCTTTTGTATCAGGTGCTAATCGTTGAAAATATCTCGATGGAGAATGAAAAAATTTACAAATGGGATAATTTTATTGAATTAAAAAATGAGGAATGATTGGATCAATTAAATCATATTTACGTGTCATTGAAATTTGCTTTGTCAGCACGTATAAGGGACTTAATCAATCTAATCACTGCTATGCTAAAAGCCAAATATCCTATGCTAATCGATCTTATCTCTCCTAGCTAGTATGTATGTGCCAAAAAGTTATACATATAAGGTACTGTATTTCAGGTGAGAAAATGACATTTTCGTGCGTTTTATTGCGGATAGAATCGATGCAGTGGTTCAAATTTTTTAAAACACCGCATAAATTCATGCAACTGACAATGAAAAAAACAGAATAATGTTTTCAATAACCAACAGAGATGTCAAATTTCAGTCTATAACGTGTTGTCCCAAAAATTATTTGAGCCTGGAACCTCTTTCTCTGCGACCCAAATGATACTGATTAGAGCCACTTTTGAGTCTGATTGGTCGGCAGATAGCTCTCTTTGACCCATCAATTTGTTCTGATCAGAGCGATCTTGGGTTGAGGACCTCAACCTTGATATTTTGTCAAACTAAGAACTCAAATTATCAAGCTATTGGAGGAGTTAATGAGACACTCTTTAGTCGAGATCTAAATGGTTCTCTTGTTTGAACCTGGGAAGTTCTTATGATGATTCTTACAAGAACCGTGAAACGGATGTTTAACTTTTATACAAGCTTTTGCTAAACCCCATCATTTTTGACGCTTATAAATGATAATTTCAAAACGATGTAAACTTTTTTAGCAATAAGTTTGCTAAAATACAATAAGTTGCTAATTTGTATCTGAATTATTGTAAAAGTAAAGCCTGAACTTGCGTTTACAATGTAATAAACTTTTTTTAAGAAAATGTAGCCACAATTTTTTTGTTATTTGGACTGGGCTCTCTTCTTTTTCAGCTCTAAGTCATAGTTTTTTTTTCTGACCGGGGCGAGGTTTTTTGGCGAGTTTTTGTAAGAAATGCGGTGATTGCGGTGAATGCGGTGAACAAAATAATTCACCACTTTTCACCGCGAAATGCGGTGAATGCGGTGAAAAAAATAATTTACCGCTATTCGACCCCAGGCCTAGATCTCAACGCTAAACGGGTTTTAGATTACCCAAAAATTAATGTGATTATAATTTATACTAATTTTTCGATCAAACCAGTGAGGACAATGAAGACTGCATTCACTCTTCATCAACAATGATTTTCACGCACTTACATACTTCACTGTCCATATTTGTTAAATATGCCAATTTTTTAGCCCAACCCTCCGCCCCGTCAGACCCGGCCCACCCGGAACCCCGGGAGTGTCCTGTCTGTTTCGAGAACGAGAACATCCAGTGGGCCTGTTTTCCCAATTGTGGCCACGTGATCTGCCAACAGTGTGCTGAGAAAGTGATAAACGACTCTGGAGCACCTGGGCACAAAAGGTGCCCGATGGATAATCAACCAGTTGCCAATTTCATCAAACTATTCCTGTGACGGCAACAAAACGGAACAAAATTATTAAAACCCACTTCTTAAGAAAACGAAAATCATAAGCTTTCAACTGAAACTGGTTCTTTTCCTGAACGTTTCGCGCGCTTCCTCTTGAATTCGTTCAAAAATGATTCTAAAATCAGCACCCAGGAAGAGCGCATTTTGCTTTTTTGAGTTTGTTTTGGCGTTTCTTGAACAGCAGTGACAATATACCTTGTCTCAATTTTTCACATTTCATCACTGCTATTCACGATGAAAAACGATGCGTTGATCGTTAACATAAGTGACGGAAAAAGCTTGAATTTCGTCACTCGTGTTCACGGGTAAGCGTAACCATTTCCCACGATTTTCACCATGTAATTAGCGTAAAAATTATTGCTCGATATTTTTTTAGTAATTCCAACCAAGTGAACGATTCCGAGTGAACCGTGATCTATGTTAACGGCTAAATATTTTCTCAAAATTTAGAGTGCCTTGAACTATTTCGGAAAATTGCAAAATGTGCGGCATTTAATGTTATTTCGAATGATATAAATTTGATATTAGAGCTGAGTACAATTTACTATAACTCTTGTTCCTACAAAAACAAAAATGCGGGTGAACGAAACAGTGTTTATCAAAAATGTCTCTCAATTTCTCTCAGTTGTATTTTGTTCACGTGGAAAAGAACCAGTTTCAAACAATGTATTTTGTCTTTTATATGATTGGCGCGATGAGCCACTAAATTTAGATGTCAAGATTCGTTTAATGAAATCAATATGACTTTCTTGCTGTTTATTAAAAATCATTACAAGCGTCAATCGGTACCACACGAGCATAGGTGATCAGACTTTCGAGCGCATACCTGTGCATCGTGCATCAGTTTACTTGGTCTGGAAACGTATTCGAGCAAACTTCACTCTAGACTACGGTCTAGATGTTTTCCGATTAAGGGTCACTTTGGTCGGGACAGTAGAGGTACCTGTCGCCTAGAACGGTCTAATCAGATTTGAATTTGGTCTGAACCTCAGCCTGGGAGCCGACTTACATAGAAAAAGTTTGTCGTTTACGAAATATCATTTTAACAACGATTCGTAATTGTTTTTATTTAACGCTTCTGATTGTAACGAATTAAGAAGCCATTTATAGAACTAATTAAGCGGATTAAGCGATTGAAAAAACCATGTGGTTATATTTATTAATCAACACTCCTTACATTAACAAAAATTGCATAACTTACTGAATAAATAACTTCCAGCGCCCGACGACTACCAATAAAAATTGATACTCTGGCAAAAATCAACTTTGGGATTAGACCTTGTTCTTACGCCACTTTTTTCTCGGCACTGTATTTTTCGTAAATATAATCACTGTACTCAAATTTTGACCAAATGTTTACACGGGAAGAGATATAATAAAAAGATAATGATATAATGATAAAAGTTGCAGTGCGGTATGTGATTTGACTTGCATGAAAGCAAATGATATCTAGAAGACTATAACAGGTAACTCATTATAGTTTCTCAGCAGATCACCGCATTTTTGTCGGTGCAAATACATAAATTTTCCGCTTCGAGTTTTCCTAAAAATTTATCTTTAAACGACCTGACAGACACAAAAAACGAATCCAAAAAAATGAGAAAATTTGTTCAAAAATATGGTAACCTGAGACGCCTGTAATGATAATTTACTTATAAAAGCTTTCAACTGAAACTGGTTCTTTTCCTGAACGTTTCGCGCGCTTCCTCTTGAATTCGTTCAAAAATGATTCTAAAATCAGCACCTAGGAAGAGCGCTTTTTGCTTTTTTTTAGTTTCATTGGCGTTTCGTGAACAACAGTGACAATATACCTTGTCTCAATTTTTCACTTTGCATCACCGCTGTTCATGATGAAAAACGATACGTTAATCGTTAACATAAGTGAGGGAAAAAGCTTGAATTTCGTCACTCGTTTTCACGGGTAAGCGTAACCATTGCCCACGATTTTCACCATGTAATTAGCGTAAAAATTATTGCTCGATATTATTTTAGTAATTCCAACCAAGTGAACGAATCCGAGTGAGCCGTGATCTATGTTAACGGCTAAATATTTTCTCAAAATTTATAGTGCCGTTAACTATTTTGGAAAATTGCAAAATGTGCGGCATTTTGTGTTATTTCGAATGATATAAACTTGATATTTGAGCTGAGTACAATTTACTATAACTCTTGTTCCTACAATAACAAAAATGCGGGTGAACGAAACAGTGTTTATCAAAAATGTCTCACAATTTCTCTCAGTTGTATTTTGTTCACGTGGAAAAGAACCAGTTTCAAACAATCTAATTTGTCTTTTATATGATTGGCGCGATGAGCCACTAAATTTAGGTGTCAAGATTCGTTTAATGAAATCAATATGACTTTCTTGCTGTTTATTAAAAATCATTACAAGCGTCAATCGGTACCACACGAGCACAGGTGACCAGACTTTCGAGCGCACACCTGTGCATCGTGCATCAATTTTCTTGGTCTGGAAACGTATTCGAGCAAACTTCACTCTAGACTATGGTCTAGATGTTTTCCGATTAAGGGTCACTTTGTTCGTGACAGTAGAGGTAACTGTCGCCTAGAACGGTCTAATCAGATTTGACTTTGGTCTGAACCTCAGCCTGGGAGCCGACTTACATAGAAAAAGTTTGTCGTTTACGAAATATCATTTTAACAACGATTTGTAATTGTTTTTATTTAACGCTTCTGATTGTAACGAATTAAGAAGCCATTTATAGAACTAATTAAGCGGATTAAGCGATTGAAAAAACCATGTGGTTATATTTATTAATCAACACTCTTTACATTAACAAAAGTTGCATAACTTACTGAATAAATAACTTCCAGCGCCCGGCGACTACCAATAAAAATTGATACTCTGGCAAAAATCAACTTTGGGATTAGACCTTGTTCTTACGCCACTTTTTTTTTGGCACTGTATTTTTCGTAAATATAATCACTGTACTCAAATTTTGACCAAATGTTTACACGGGAAGAGATATAATCAAAAATAATGATATATTGATAAAAGTTCAAGTGCGGTATGTGAATTGACTTGCATGAAAGCATATGATATCTAGAAGACTATAACAGATAACTCATTATAGTTTCTCAGCAGATCACCGCATTTTCGTCGGTGCAAATACAAAATTTTTCCGCTTCGAGTTTTCCTAAAAATTTATCTTTAAACGACCTGACAGACCCAAAGAACGAATAAAAAAAATGAGAAAATTTGTTCAAAAATATGGTAACCTGAGACTCCTGTAACGATAATTTACTTATAAAAGCTTTAAAGTACTATTTACAAGTTTCATTTGTATATATTTGTCAATTTAAATGTTCTATGGCTCCGACCTTTGGGCTTAAAATTATAAATAATATCCTTTCCTTTCAAATTTCTTTTCAAAAAAATTCCTCGTATTTTCAAAGTTTTTACTTTTATTACTGTAATCATTGAGTACACATTGATTCTGCGATTCGAAGGCCGAGAAAAAATTCAAAAAAAACCGAGCAACATGATTGCATAATGTTTTAGGACGTTACTCCCAATTATACTTATTTCCAACCACTTTAGAGGGGAAGGAACTATACACTTGACGGTTTTTTTGCTCAGGCATTATTCGCCGATCGAGATATTCATTTTACAGGACTGAGAGTGGTACCATCAGAAAGCTTTTACAGCGTAGAATTTCCCATTCAAAATTTCTCATTTTTTTTGAATCTTTGTTTTTTCGAGGAGGTAAAGAGTTTTAAAGATTCGTGAACGTTCGCCTAACTTCGTTGTTTGTTCACATTTTTCGCAATTTTGCTTAAACTTTGAGAACTTTTTTGCTACAATTAGATTACATTGGTTTTACGATGGTCTAATTGTTTTAACGTCGACGAAATAAAACGGAGGTGGCGAATTGTTGGAACCAACTGTCTTGGTACAAACTTCTGCTAAATTTTTGAAAATTCAGCATTTTTATTTTTCTTTTCCCTTAGAAAATGGCATCAAATTTGCCTATTTGGCCCACTTGGTCCAGTTTTGACCAGTTGACACAATCTTCTTTTACTCAGATATGCGCTATTTGTACCTCCGCTTGCTAAGAAAGTTTTCTTGAGTTTATATTTCTGCGGTCTTTTGCTATCTTAAACCAGTATTTAAAAAAAGCATAGCTTATTTTGGATATATCAAGATTTCCGTTTGCAGAAAGCTTTATTACGGAATATTTTAGCAAAATTGAAATTTTCAGCAGCGCGCAGCCATAGCAAGGCCAGTTTCGGGCTCATCGTTGAGTTTTGCATAGAAAAATGATTCGGAGGGTATTTTGATTGTTTTTTGCATTTCTACATCTCAATAACCAGAAAGTCTTTTTTCATAAAATGGTTCAATTAATAACAGATTCAAGGTCCAATCAAACAATATTTTTTTAAACGGGTACAGCTCAAGTTTTTTAGGGCTACGAAAATATGTTGAAAATGTGTTTTCGAAAAGTTTTTATGAATTCATGTGATTTGCCAGCATTTGATATTCTTTTTCTTGTCTTATGACTGAGTCTTTTTATTCAAATGTCTACTACAGTATCTGGAGAGCTATCAAAGCCACTCCTAA